>NW_026068022.1:1770022-1936004 GCF_014885135.2 Alexandromys fortis
CTCTCTCTCTCTCTCTCTCTCTCTCTCTCTCTCTCTCTCTCTCTCTCTCTCCCCACTGATTTTATTTTAGATCCTGTTCTAAGTGATATTGTAGGTCTCCCACCCCCTCAAGTTACTCCTTTCTCTCTTTCATTTGTTCCTTTCTTTCTTCTTTATCAGACATTCACTGAGCATATACTGCATGCCAGGCACAATAATCCAATCAGACAAATGTCCTGCTGCGGGCAGTTCACGGTCATTCCAGAGGGGAACAAAATGATGGGAATCAGGATATGATCAGGCAAGGACCAGAATATGTGTCTAGAGACCCAGTCTAGAGAAGTCTGGAGCCTGGGGGAGAAATGACTAAGGAAACAAAATTTAATTTTCAAAATAAAATCAACTTACTGAAATAATTTCTTGCATAACTGCAGTCCTGGCCAGTGACATCCAGTGCAATAAATAACCAGGGTTTAAAATGTCAATTTGTGTTGTAAGATATTGTGCAGCCCTGCCGCTTCCTAACTGATTGAGCAAGTAAATTTTGTCTATGAATCAGACAGAGGTTTTAAAGATGGAAAAGGTATCATGAGAAAGCCAGGGAGATTAAGAAACTGTAACTAGAACTGAAGGGCTAGCGGGACAGTGGGACCATTGAGAGAGAACTCGAGCTTTTGAGTCTCCTAGCCCCGTGCTGTCGACGAGGCCGGTCCAGGGGAGGCGGGTGCTGCAGGTACTAAGGAACAACATTGAGATTAGATTTGAATCTTGGTGAGACCTGAGTTCTGGTGGAGTCCTGCTGCCACGCTTACTTCTTTTCCTTCTCCCAACAGACACCTGGGTTAACTCGTGCATTCCGGAAACCATCACTACATTTGACCCCATGCTTGACACTCAAACACCCACAGTGGAGTTCCCTGTCAGTAGCAGCACTGACTCGGCTTCATCTCTGGACTCCACAACTTATGTTCCTGCTACCACTCGGGCTCCACCTTCCACCTCCATGGTACGGAAGACAAAAAAGATTTGTGTGACGGAAGTTTATACGGAACCTAACACCGTAGCTACAGAAACAGAGACACCTGTTATAAGAGAAACGGCCTTCAAGAACGAAGCAGTTGGCTTTGGAGGTGAATGTCTTCTGGGTCTATTGGGCAGGCAACTGTGTGTGGCAAACATACACAACATCCAGCCCATCCCCGTGCCGAGCACCCAGCACCTACTGGGCACAAGTCAAAAGCTTAGCGCAAGCTCCGCTTCCATAGACTCATAGCACTGGCTTTGAAAAAAGCCGCAAGGGTCAGGTCATCATGAGCATTAAAGAGCTTTACTGTTTTTTACAAATAAATTATCTTTTACTATAGACATAGAAACATATACCTACATGGCCTATTACTTTAACCCAAATGCCTGTTTCTCACAAGGACCTGTGAGACTGGTCTTGGGGCGCCAAGAAACAAGTTCTACCTTTTTCCACATTGCAGAGATAAAGGAGAAGTCAAGAACTCCCCACATTGTAAACAGAGGGCTGGTGAGAGGACTGGGTGGGTGAAAGCACCTCCTGTCAAAGCCCAGTGGCATAAATTCAATTCCCGGGACCCACACAATGGAAGAACTGACTCCGACTAGCTGTCCTCTGACCTGCACATGTGGATGGTGTCGTGTTAAAGTCTACACACACACACACATACATACACATATGTACACACATACCACACACACACCTACAGACACACACACAATGTGAAAAATAAGATTCTACGTGTATGATTAAAAACAGTCGCAGAGAAGGGGCTTCTGCACTCTTTTATCCGTGTCACATGTAAAAAGCAGTCATTGCGTGCGCAGACAACACAGTGTACAGGCACAAGACTGACAAACCTGTCTCCCCCCCAGGTGTCCCCACAACCCTGCTGGTGCTGGCCCTCCTCTTCTTTGGCGCCGCAGCGGTCCTGGCGGTCTGCTACGTGAAAAGGTGAGTCTGTTGGCACATCTCTGATCTTGTGATCTTTGCACCTAGCTAGTGCTCTTCCAGAGTTGTTACTGGCATTTGGTCAAAATGGAGACGGCAACCCCTCTCAGACCTCCCTACCCTGAGACCTCAGCACAAGTGCGTCATCTAGATATACAGTAGATATTGATTAATGGGCACCAAGCTGAAGAAATGAAAAAGGATAGGTCAACACTGGGGAAAATCTTAGGCTGAATTTGAGTTGGGGGTCTTCGTCTGGGAATGAAGGAGTTGGGAAGACATCCAGAGTTGGTCCTGTAGGTACTATCTCACATGGATGAACCCACTAATATGGATGAGTGATATATTCAAGTATGCCTGTATTAACATCAAAATAAAAATGCCTAGGGGGCTGTACCAGCCTGTCCTGTGGTAGACAGAGTGCTATTTGCTGTGACGTGTGTCACCTGAAGTCTCTCATTGTGATAAATGTCTGCACTGACAGGTATGTGAAGGCCTTCCCTTTCACAAACAAGAGTCCAAAGAAGGAAATGATCGAAACCAAGGTTGTAAAGGAAGAGAAAGCCGATGACATCAACTCTAATGAAGAATCAAAGAAAACTGATAAAAACCCAGAGGAGCCCAAAAGTCCACCCAGAACTGCTGTGCGGTGCTTAGAAGCTGAAGTTTAGAGGAGCGAGAGCTGAGAAGCTCCACCTGAGGCAAGTTTCTTGCCAGGCAACCAAAAAAGCAAGCTATTGTTGGTTCCTAGATAGTAAAAGACTGTGGAGTCCTCCTTACGGAGGCCTCTCCTTATTGCAATCTTCTCCGGACTCCACTCTCCTACCTCCAACATTTCCACGGCCTCCCTAGCCTGTCTGTCTCCCAGACACACAGAGAGGGAGCTTTCAAAGCGCCAGGCCCTAAAACAGCTCCTCAGCTCACATTCATACACAGGCCTCCAGGCTGCCGGACACCAGGTGAAGGCTGGAGTCCCTGAGACACCGGCAGCCCCATAGTCCAAAATCTTCCTACAGGGAAATACGAGGCACAAGTAAAATAAGGAAAGAAACAGGAGGTCATGGAGAGCCAGGTGACTTGAGACCTAATCTTTGGGAACCCCAAATAAACAGAGCCCTAGCAGGGAGGCTGGGTACTGATAGCAGCCTTGTTGGCAGACTGTAAATAAAGCCTGGGCCAGGCCGGGAGCCGCTCCACATACCCGAATCAGGTCTCAGAACACAGAAACGCTTTCTTATCTCTCTTTGGTTGCTGCTGTTCTCTATAAACAAATACACTTTTGTAAGAAACCAAAACCAGAGGGGCCCGGGGGTGGGGGGGAAGATGTCTGTGGTAGAGCCTTTGCCTGGCATGCACAAAGCTCCCGGTCCAATACCAGAACCTGCCCACCCTCACAAACACAGAATGAAAGAAACAAAAACGCACATTTCCATGTTTAGCTGTTACAGAACCCATTCTGAAAAAAACAACTATGTTGAAAGGTAATAAAGTTTCAAAAGAAAAGTCAGATGATCTGCTACAGTCTGAGAACCTTTTACCTGAACGCTTGGTACCAACAGTATTAAGAATTTCAGATTATGTTTGAAGTCTGCCACACTTGCATCTACATCATGATATATTAGAAGACCCAGTCTGAATATGAGATCTATTTATGTTTCACGTACACCCGTACACCCAGCCTGGAAGTAATTTCATACAACATTTTAAAAATAACTTTGCACGCGAGATAAAGATTCCTAGTGTGGCATTGTCCCCTGGGGGCATCATGTTGACTTCTAAACATTTTCAAACTTGGTAAAAGTTTGGTTTTCAGATCTGGAGACTAAAGGTGTCAGGTGCTAGGTGAGGTATGACATTCTGTAGTTGCATATTGTTCATCAGAGAGTTGTGTATAGTGGGGTGTTGTCTGAAGCTAATGTTTTTCCCGCTTTGATGCCCCTAGCTTGTCTACTTCAAACTAACTTTTTGTTGCTAAGACTAATCCATTTATTTTCTCTAATACAACAACTACTACAACCTTAATTTATTAATAACGTATTTGGAAGTGTGTTCTTACCTCTCACATCAACACATATCTTTGCGTGCCTTTAACAAACATATTACCAGCTCTCATCTTCCCAGCAAGGAGAACCTGAGACATTAAGAACTATTGTACCCCAAATAAAGCATTTAGAAAGTTCCTCTGTTCCTTTATTTCCATAGGAATACCGCTTGTGTAAAAATTAAATTACATCATAATCCATAATGGACACAGGAGTATATATGTCACCCTGTGGGCTGTCTTTGTTTCAAATGGTCTCATTTAAGCTGGTCAGTGTCATGATTTTAGTGTGAAATACCTCTCACGGGCTTGTGTCGTTGAACATTTGGTCTCCCCCTGATTCTGCCGTTCTGGGGTCTTGTGGACTTTTGGGAGTTAGGTCTTACCTAGAGGAAATAGGTCTGGGGGTGGGCCTTAAGGTTTGTAACCCAGCCCTACTTGCTGCCCTCTCTTTGCTTCCTGGACTAGCGACATGAGCCAGCCAGCTGATGCTCCTGCTGGCATGGACTCAGTTTCCCACCACTGTGCCTTCTCACTGTGATGAGCTTTCAAACTGAGCCAGAGTGAAGCCTTCCTCTCTGCTCAGGCATCGGCACAGCTGTGAGAAGAGGATTGCACAGTCAAGTTCATGCACAATAGTCCTTTCCTTGGAACTCGGGTCCTACATCCCAGTCTGCTTCAGAGTTCCCATGAGAGGCAGCTAGGGGAGAGCCAGAGAGCAAGAGCAAGAGTAGAAGCAGTCGTAGTCTTTTAGACTCTGTGTCCAGTTCGTGCTTAGAAGGAGAGACTTATCCAAGTGTGTGCGCACAGGAAGCAGGGAGCTTGGGGAGCTGATTTAGAAGACTGTCCCCTGCCACAGCAATGCATGAGTCCTCCCTGCTCCAGTGCAGCTTGCTCCCGCTGCTGTGCTAGCATATGCCACCTTGCGTTATTATAATCACACACATTATCCTTCCTTCCGTTCTTAACGTTTGTGCAGATTCATGGAGGTACCACACACAACAAAGGCTCTCAGAGGGCTGGAGGGATGGCTCGGTATTAAGAGCATCGTCTGTTCTTGAAGAAGACCTAGGTTCTGTTCGCAGGACCCACATGGCAGTTCACAACCATCGGTATTCCAGTCCCAGGGGTTCCAACACTGTCTTTTGATCTGTGAGCACCAGGCATGCACGTGGTGGCACACAGACATGCATACAGACAGAACATTCATACATATAAAATGAGTAAATTGTTTTCAAAAAGCAAAGCAACTCTCAGTATATGCGGAACAGGTGGATGTGTGTAAGCCTTGAGGCTACTTATCTGTATTAAGTGCTAAGAATATTTTCTGTACAGCCAACTGTCCCTGCCCACCTAAATCTTGTCTTGATGGCTTTCTCTTGCTGCAGAATGCAGCTGTGAACTAACCAAAGGATAAATTATGATAAATTAATACTATTGAACATGATCTTTTCTCTCCGAGTTTAAATGGACTCACCTCTGCAATGAAGAGAACACATAATGTATCTGGGAATTTGGGGGGAGTTGTTGTTTGTGTTTAGGTGGATGGAACTGGTAGGCATTGGAAACAATGTCAGAGACAAGAGACAAACCTGATTCTAACTTGGATGGAAGAAAGGCTTTGTCTGCCAGGAATCTTGCCCTGCATGATTGCCAACGCAAACCCAAGTAAACCCAAACACGAAGATGCTCTCTCAAAATGTCAAGAATTTAGTGGATAAGCTGAGGTTTGCATCTGTGTGGAGGAAGAGTCTTGTGGGGTCAATCAGAACTGAGAAATGAGATCTGTCTTAGTTAGGGTTTCTATTGCTGTGAGGTGGCGCCATGACCATGGCAATTCTCCCAAAGGTAACATTTAGTTGAGGTGACTCGCTTACACTTTTTCCAACAAAACCCTACCCACTCCAAGAAAGCCACACCTCCTATAGTGCCCCTCTCTATGAGCTCATGGCGGCTAATTATATTCAAACCACCACGAAGTCTGATGAATGGACCTGTAGCTCTGGTTATATTTTTCTTATTATGAATCCTACTTCAGTCTCCAGCTATGTGCGCAACAAACAGCTTCCACAGAGACCCTCACACTGGGGCTAACTGGCTGATTTAACACGGCATGGCGGGGGAAAGGGTTATTATTCTTGCTGTGATGGATAGACTTCCTCTATTCTCCTCTCTCAAGACCATGGTTTGAGAGGCGCTGCTGCGACCTTCATTCCCCTGGATTTTAACTGTGGATAACTAGCTCCTCTCTGCTCTACACTGAGAACTGAAGGCAGTTCCATGCGCCGCGGGAAAGCAGTAGAGTGGTCCTGAGAAGTGTGAAGTCTAGCCATTTTCACGACTCGCTCTGTAGTTCTTGTGCGACTCACTTGCTGCCTCTGGGTCTTTGCTTCCTCCTCTGTAAAGAATGCAGTCAGCTTTGTCAACTGCGCAGTTTCATCACCTACACTCAGGAAGCTGATAATGTTCACCATCCACAGCCGCTCACAGTCTTCCCTCAGTCTTCCCACAGTCCTGTCCAGATGTTTGGTGACCTCGGACGTACCTGCCTAGAAAAAAAATACATTTCAAAAGGTAAGTACGTCTGAGCTTCACTACAGAACTGTATATACTGGGACTGCACTCGATCTCAAGTTATCCCTGGAAAATTCCTGAGCTGTGGAGATCTGAATACTCATCACAAACTACAGCGTTATAAAATAATCCATTTTTATAAACTTGGAGGCTTCTTCTATAACTTATTATCTATCTATATATATATGATTTCCTACAAACATTTTGACACTTTTTTTATATATAAGAAAAAGGTCTCCCTGTCATGCTATAGAATACTAATGACAGATGGTGGGTAATCCTCATGTGGTGATTTAGATAAGAAAGCCCCATAGCCTCAGATATTTGAATGCTTGGTCACCAGGGAGTGGCTCTATATGAAAGAATTAGAACAATTAGGAGGTGTGGCTTTGTTAGAAAAAGTGTGTCACTGGAGGTGGACTTTGAGGTTTCAAAAGTCCATGCCAGGCCCAGCGTCTCTCTCTGTCTCTCTTTCTCTCAGCCTATGGCTCACAATGTAATTCCCAGATATTTCTCCAGCACCATGTATACCACCACACTCCCCGCCATGATGGTGATGGACTGAGCCCCTGAAACTGTAATCAAGCCCTCCTCCCCCGTTAAATACTTTCTTTCATAAAAGTTGCACAAGGTCATGACGTCTCTTCACAGCAATAGTACAGTGACTAATATATGTTTCGGGTAGGACTTACTGATAAGAGAGTGGTCTTATTTTGTTTTGTATTCTAGTTAATTCGCCATACTTATGTGAAGTTAAGAAGAAAGCTGATGCGCTAAGCAGTAACTGTCTAGACTTGTCATTGATGATACTATTTTAATTATCACCTTATGTTATCTTGGTCCTGTAATCTCTTCTTTATTCCAATCTTTGCTGTACTCACTATAAAAAGGATACTGGCCCTACTTAAAAATTTTTTATACAATCTATATAGAGTGATTTTTCTGACTTCCATGCTCAGTAAGGCACAACAATTAGTCTTTCAAAATAAACTTGCAGTCAGGTGGTGATGGTGTACTCCTTCAATCCCAGCACTTAGGGAGGCGGAGGAAGGTAGATCTCTGTGAATTTGAGACCACCCCGGTCTACAGAGTGAGTTCCAGGACAGCCAGGAACTGTCTTGAAACCTTGTCTTGAAAAACCATAATAATAATAATAATAATAATAATAATAATAATAATAACAATAATAATAGACTCGCTATATCTTTTCCCATAACTTTATTGAAGTATAGTTGACCAACAGTATACTACATATGGATAATGTATACAATTTGAAAAGTCTTCACATTATATTCATGTCCATGAAATCATCAACTAAGACAATGAACATAGCTAGCACCCTAAAAAATTTCTTTCTAAGCCGGGCGGTGGTGGCGCACGCCTTTAATCCCAGCACCTGGGAGGCAGAGGCAGGCAGATCTCTGTGAGCTCGAGGCCAGCCTGGTCTACAAGAGCTAGTTCCAGGACAGGAACCAAAAAAGCTACGGAGAAACCCTGTCTCAAAAACCAAAAAAAAAAAAAAAAAATTCTTTCTACCCCTTTGAAGGTTTTGAGGGGTGGTCTTCCATCTGAACCAAGGTTTCATGCATGTCAGACATGTGTTCACCACTGCAGTAGCCACTTCTAGTCCCCATTTGGTCACTGTAGTGTTTCTCACCTAACACCAATCTCTCAGCAACCACTGATCTGATTTTTGTCACTAAAGATTCCTTGAGGGGAGAGCCTTTTCTAATTTTTAAAAGCCTATCTTCTTTTAGTCCAGGTATTTGGGTTCATCTGTAGGCAGAAGCTGCTTGTTCATTTCCTGGCCTCCCAGATATGAAATAATCACACAAAGCTACATTTATTACAACACTGTTTGGCCTATTTGCTCAGGCTTCTTTTAACTAACTCTTACATCTTAAATTAACCCATTCCTATTATTTTGCATTTTACCACAAGGCTTGTGGCCTACCAGTAAGATTCCCAGGCATCTATCACCTTTGGTGGCTACACGGTGTCTTCCTGACTCTGCCTTCTTTTCTCCTCTATCTCTGCATGGAATTCCTACCTTGCTCTATTCTGCACTGCCATAGGCCCAAAGCAGATTCTTTATTAACCAATAGTAATAAAGCATATTCACAGCATACAGAGGGGAATCCCACATCATTCATCTACATTGTTGAATGTGTCAATGTATTCTTTTTTATTGTGGAGTAGTATTCCATTGTGTGGCTTTATGAATTTATAAAAAAGTGTTTTCCATTCTCTTGTTGACAGATGCCTCAGATAGTGCTCTATTGCTGTGAAGAGACATCATGGCAACTCTTATAAAGGAAAACACTTAGCTGGGGCTGGCTTACAGTTCATTATTAGTCCGTTATTATCATGACAGGAAGAAGCATGGTGGACATGATACTGCATAGTAGCTGAGAGTTCTACATCTGGATCTGCAGCAGCAGGAAGAGAGAGTGACACTGGGCCTGGCTTGAACATCTGAAACCTCAAAGCCCACCCCCAGTGACATACTTCCTCCAAAAATCTACATCTATTCCAACAAGGCTATGCCTCCTAATCTTGCCACTCCTGTGGGCCTATGGGGGCCATTTTCATTTAAACCACCACATCAGGCAGCTGGTTGTTTCCAGTTTGGGTCTATTACAAATAATTCCAATTTTGGTGTACCTAATTTTTGCGTGGCTATAGGCTAGAAATGGGATGACTGGATTATGTGGTTAGAGCATGTGTGCTTAGCGGTTTAAAAAAATGACTATGAAACTGAGAAGCTTCTGTAAAGCAAAGGAAAATGCTCAATAAGACAAAATGGTTGCTTACACCAACTTCACATCGGACAGAGGGCTGATCTCCAAAATACACAAAGAACTCAAGAAATTTGATATCAAAAGAACAAATAATCCAATAAAAAATGGGGTACAGACCTAAACAGAGAACTCTCAACAGGAGACTCTAAAATGGCTGACACTTTAGGACATCGTCAACATCCTTAGTCATCAGAGAAATGTAAATCAAAACAGTTCTGAGATTCCATCTTACACCTGTCAGAAATACCAAGATTAAAAACACTTATGACAGCTTATGCTGGAGAGGATGTGGAGTAAGGAGAACACTCCTCCATTGCTGGTAGGAGTGCAAACTTGTACAGCCTCTTTGGAAATCAGTATGATGATTTCGTAGAAAATTAGGAAATAATCTATCTCAAGACCCAGAAATACCACTTTTAGCTTTCCAAAGGATGCTTAATCATCCCACAAGGACATGTGCTCAACTATGTTCATAGCAGCATTGTTCGTCATAGCCAGAACTTGGAAACAACCTAAATGCCCCTCGACCAAAGAATGGATAAGGAAAATGTACATTTACACAATAGAGTACTGCTCAGTGGTAAAAAGTAAAGACATCTTGAAATTTGCAGGCAAATGGATGGATCTAGAAAAAACTCTATTGACTGAGGTAACCCTGACCCAGAAAGACAAACATGTACTCACTCATAAATGGCTTAGCCTACAGTCTACAACCTCAGAGAACCTCGACAACAAAGAGGACCCTAAGAGAGACAGACATGGATCTACATAGGAAGGAGAAAAAGACAAGATCTTCTGAGTAAATTGGGAGTGTGGGGGTCACAGAAGAGGGTAGAAGGGGAGAGGAAGAAGGGATGGGAGTGAAGAAAAATGTACAGATCAATAAAAACAATTAACACTTAACAATTGACACGACCTTTTCACTATAATTGTATCATCTTACACACATCTTGCAGACAATCTATAATAATCCCAGTTCAGCATTCTTGTCACCATCTCATATTGCCCTTTCAATTTTAGCTGCTCTTGTGGTATTGCACTGATACTTCATTTTCCTTCTAATTTACATTTCCTTAATGAACAATGTTGTCAGACACCATTGCATGTGATTATTCACCATCTATAATCTAGAAGGCTTGTCCACTCGCTAGCCATTTGAAAAAAAGTGGTTGTTTCTTTTCTGAGGTTTAAGAATTGTGTATTCTAATTAGAAGTCCTTTGTTTAATATATTCTGCTTTTTCCAAGTCTGCAGCTTGCCATTTCTTTCTTTCTGTGTTTTTAAAAAGTTATTTTATTTTATTGATTTTTATGCATGTGAACATTTTGCCTGCAAGATTATGTCAGCAGCCTCCAGCCATACAGTCCTCCAAAGCAAGCAGGTGGGGTGGAGCTTCGTCTCCAGGCAACGCGCGAGGGCGTGACCTTGCGTCACTGAGGTGCGACTGGGACGGCCGACGCGGCGCTGCCGCCTAGCGGGTTTAGCTAAGCAGCGGACGAGGCGGCGTAGCCGGCGCTGGGAGAGCAATGCCTTGAACGGGGTGAGCCTTGCAGCGCCGCCCCCTCGCCGTGTCCCTTCGCAGTCGCTCCACCGTTCTGGAGCGGGAGTGGAGGCCCGCGCAGCACGAGGTTGCGTTGCGGGGCTTCGGGGAAGCTAGGCCGTGCTGGTCAGGGCCTCGGCTGCGGGGCCTGGGGCACCGGCTTCCCGGGCGGGTGGATGCGCTGCTTCCGCCTTCGCGGTGGGCGGTGGTGCCGAGGAGAGGTTTCCGACCTGCTCTGACAGTTTTGAATCTTGGCGCTGGCGCAATAAGCAGTTTAGCTGTTGGTTAGCAGAGCAGGTGCGCCGAGGAGGGGCCGAGGGGCGGCGGCCGAGGCGGGAGGGTGGCCACAGGGCAGGGCAGGGGGGAAGTCTGGGCCTGGAGCGTTGGCCAACCCACCCAGGCTGTTCACCTGGGCCTTTGCTTGTCAAAATAATTGCTACTTTGAGAACCGACATTGATGAAAAAGTTTCCTTGCTAATCATAATTGTAGGGTAAGTCGCCTTCTGTGTGCAATTTCATTCCAGAATGTGGGTTTACTCTTGTACCTCTCCAGCCTAGCTATTAAGTAAATGGCAGTGTGCCTGCATATTCTGACCAGCCCCATTTCTTGACGCCCAGCATCTCGTGTCCTTCTGGATATATGTAGCTACAGTAACACTCCCAGTTGCATTTAATCCTATGTCTCGGACTTAGTTGGTCGTTTCCACTCTTCCCCTGCCCATTGTTGCTATAGAATTAAGTTCATCCTTCAGAATTTCGGCTTGGGCGTGAGCTGATAGTTGTCTTTGAGAAGACATGCCTTCTGTGTTCAGAACCCTCATAAGTAGCATGCCCCCCCCCCACACACACACCTTAACGCCATCTGGTTTTAGTTTCTGTATGTTTTCCTCCTTGATATGATTGTGTTTTTCAGAAAGGTTTTGTCATTTGACATAAGGGAACAGTATATGTAAGGGAAATATCTACAGTATTTGATCTTGTTTGGTTCTCTGAAAACATCTAAATTCTCTGATTAGAGGACGTTGTTTTCTCTTCTCTTCCTAAACAGCCAGAAAAGTTGCAAGGAGAATTCATACAAGTCTAGTATATTTTAAAAAATAAGTATACTTACTAAGTACGCCAGTACTATTAGAACTCCAGCAATTGACCAGTACTCTGTTTGTAGGTTTCCAGTCTTTGTGAAAAGAATTCTTTAGTTTCATTTTCTTCTCCTTAAGACCTTTGGCCCCAGAACAGGGATTCTAGACTCTACAGTGACTGACCAGCCTAATCACTGGACTGTTATCTGTGTTAATTTAACAGCTGGTACTTCCTGTAAATTTAGAGTTTGTGTAAGCAGTGAATAATAAGGTAAATAGTGTCCTTCAAGACCCGGGTGTAGAACTAAGATTATAACAGATTTCAAAGGTGCCATTAATACCTCAGTCCTTGTCAACTGATCATCGTCTGTGTGTGTGTGTGTGTGTGGCAGGGGGCGGGTTCAAGTGGACACCAGAAGTCAACCTTGGGTCTGGTTAGACTGCACCCTCTGGCTAGCAAGTCCCAGGGATCCTCCTCTCTGCCTTCCCAGCTCTCTGCTTTTCACATGACCTCAGGGCTAGAACTCCGGTTGGCCCTCAGCCTCCAGCTGAGCTTTCTAGCCCTTGCCTACTCATCTTGCACGTTGATTGTCTCAGTTTCCCACTAATCCACTTCTGGATAGGTTTGTGGTTTAAATTTTCAGAGTCTCTGTGCATGAGCATTACTGGTGCTGCAGTTGTTATAGCCTTAGAAGGAGCATTGAACTATAGCGGCTCGTGTGCCACCCACTGAAGAATGTGGCATTTTTGGAATCCTTGCTCTTCCCGTGACTTTCAGAATAACAGCTTTTATTTAGGACCCCCCCCCCCAGCTGCTTTCAGGAAGCACAGCTCTGTTTTTCTAGAAGGGGCCATGCTAAAAGTGACTCCGGGATTTGAGAGCCCACCTCCTAGCTCTGAGGAGTCCAGACCACAGATCTGTCTTTTACTGAATTTTATTGCCAATGGTTTACCTGCAAATTGTGTCTGCAGGCAGCACTACTGTCCTATCGTTTCAAGGGAGATATTTTGTGTCATTTTCCAATATATATAGATATCAGGGATAAGTTTTTACAGTTTTACATTTTCCATAAATATATTTTAACTTGTGCTCTATGTTATTGTGGATGCATGACTGAGCTAATAATAGGATACTAGATGAGTGATAAAGGTGCAGTGTGTTGACTAGAGAAATAATGTACACTTATCTGTTGCTCAGAAGCGAGAACACAGGTAAGTATCCTGAAGAACTCAGAGTGGAGGTGTGTAATTGACTGGTGACTGAAGGGTGACTTCAGCAGATGGCTTTTGTGGATACTAATGTCAGTGGCTCCATATTACACATAAATAATTGTCATATTTTTACACTAGCGGTGGAAATTTGTTAATATTGGTTAAATGAAGGACCTTCCTTCTATCCAGGGTGCACACCCTGGTTCCATGCCCTCGGGTAGGTGTGGGGTCACTGAATCAGTTTCCTGGATTCTAAGTGCCATTACAGGAAAACAATATGCTGCCTCACACTGTAAACCTCAACATTCAAAGTTAGGGTACCAGTGAGACAATGCAACATTGTCTAATTCAAAAAACAGCAAAGGCTTCTTTGCAGATGGGGTTTTAATGAGCAGTGTAGGATATCAAAATATGACACTTGATCATAAACACTTTTTTAAAGTAGCAGATAAAAGATCCTACTCTTCCTCCTCAAATAGGGGAATGAAGCAACTATGTGAAAGTGCCTGGTTCTTACCAGGGGAGATTGCCCCAGCCCCGGCTCCTTTGTCTGGGCATCTTTCCACAATTGTCTAGTAAGTGTCTGTGCTTTGGGTCTTATTTATGGTCATATTTTTCTTGTGAAGACTTCCCCATACATGTAAAAAACAAAACCAAATTGTACATAGTTTTCTCCTGTTTGTTTTAGCTAATCTTGGGAACAGCGGGAGACCCTGAGAGGTAAGGAGGGGACAGCTGCCTCCCCTACAAATGTTGATCCAGTTGTCATCAGTTCCATTAAGTCTCGATTGAGACCATTTCAGAAGTTTGGTTTTCTCTGTTAGGTGATGTAGACGGAATTGAAAGCATCAGGCTGGCTGATGAGTCTGTTTGTGAGGCCAGGACAGTAAAAGCTTGAGGAAAGTTAAGCTTCATTTTGAGAGCAAAATGTTAGGTTAGAGCAGTGGTTCTCAACCTTCCTAATGCTGTGTGTGACCCTTTAGTGCAGTTCCTCATGTTGTGGTGACACCCCCCCCCACCATAAAATTATTTTTGTTGCTACTTTATAATTCTAATTTTACTACTGTTATGAATCATAATGTAAATATCTGTGTTTTCTGGTGGTCTTTGGGGTCACAACCCATAGATTAAGAACCACTGGGTTATAGGTTAGCACCTCCATTTTGCATCTGGAAACTGTGTAACTCATTAGATGAACTTCCAATCTTTAAACATTTTCATATAATGCATTGAAAAGTTTATGTATGTTGCAGCAGCCCTTTCCATCGCTGTGGTGGTAGGGCATTCTTTTATAAGTCTGATCTTACCCTCTGTACTTATTGGCCAATCTGCTCTTTGTAAGCAGGTAAAATAATCTAACTTCTCTTCCATGTGATAGCTCCTCAGTTATTTGAACAGGCTGTTGTGCTGCACAGGTCATTACATAGCTGTACAGAGCCACAGTCATGTAAAACGGTCTGCTTCTGAACCCATGACTCTGGAATGTGAGCTAATGTATTGGTACCTTTAAAGGGTGTGGCTGCCTTGATCTGAATCAAAGCCTCCTGTGTGGTCAGCCCACTGTGTAATACGGTAGAACAGGAGGCCCCTTGCTGTAGACGTCTGCTTCTAGCGGGAGTTTAGGGTTATTTTGATGTCTTTGCTTAACCTGTTGTACTGTTATTTTTGATCGAAAGCTTCAGGACTCCTATTTTGTGCTGCTCTAAAGCGCATCATACCTAGGTGCTTTTGTACAGTCACTTTTCAGAATGCTCCCCAGGATCAGCTTCTTGCTGTAGTTAGACTTAGTAAGTCACTGAGACTCAGTAATATGGTTCTTTCATTCTTGTCTTGGTCAGCCAGATTGGGCAGTTATCTGAAAACAATCTTAAACACCCGTCTTGATTTTGTTTTTGGTGTCACCATCAGGAGAAGGATCTCTGGTGACACCAGTGTTTATTTGCCTCAAAGGCATCTTGATCTACCTATCAGATACTTTTGGAAACTTCTGCCTAAATGTCTTCCCACCATGCCCGACTCTCTTGCAAACCCAGACTATCTTTCTGGACTCAAGTGTTTGCCCAGAATTTCTTTTCCAACTCAAAACACCCTCCTGGGCTTTTCAGGCACTCTGTATTTATTTGGTGTAGTGTTTCTCATTTTGTAAATATGCTCACTTGTGTGACTGTTGCCCCACCCAACTGTGCTGGATGCCCTGTGGTGCCGAGAACTGTCTTTAGTTTGCTCACCATCCTGTCCCCAGGCCATAAACAATGCAAACAGTACTGTTAAACATAATTTTTATTTTTTTCACAGCATTTCTCTGTGTAGCCCTGGCAGTCCTGGAACTTGATTCATAGACCAGGTTGGCCTTGGTCTCAGAGATCTGTCTGTCACTGCCTCCTGAGTACTGGGATTAAAGGCGTGCAACATAATTTTTAGAAAGACCATGTATGGCACTGGTTTCCAGCTGGTCTGTAGCCATTTGCTTATGATGTTTCCACACATTTGAAATAGAACATGAAAAGTAAAGATAGCATGGTTTAAATATCTATCTGCAACATCAGGGTGAATTCATTGCCTTTCTCGACAGGGACTTACTCTAATGCCATACCCTACTTTTCATGTTATTGTTCTTTTACATTTTTCTTAGGTTTTGGGCATTTGGGAATTTTTGTTTTGAAACTGTTCTTGCTTAGGATAAAATGGAGTTCAACACTGTTGTGTTTTGGGTTGTCACTAGTCTGTGCTGCCCAGAAACCACTAAGGTGAACTCCCTGGACACCTTTTCTAAGCTGGGAATTTTAATGATTCCTCTTTGGATATAGTTGGTGTGAGTCTGTTATTCTTGAACACATTTAAAATGTAATTTTTTGCCTTCAGAGATTATGTTTAGTAATCCAGGTTTCCCTTCTTTTTTACTATTCCTCTAGTATGGTATTAATTGCTACCACATAGGTTCAGATCCAAAATAGTAATGGGGGGATTTATTTTTTAGTATAATTGTACTTTACTATGTTTAAAGTAACTTTAAAAAATATATAGTACATTAAATTTCAACACTGAGAGTGATACATGTTTATGGTTATATACTTTAGTTTGAAGTCACATTTTTTTAAACATTTATTATTTGTCTTGTGAGTATACGTATGTGTGTCTAGGGGAGCACATGCTACCGTGCATGAATGGAAGTCAGAGGACAACTTTCAAGAGTTGTTTCTTCCCATCCTGGGACTCCGGGGGATAGAACTTGGGTTGTCAAGCTTGGCAGCAAGTGCAGATGCCCACACGCTACCTTGCCAGCCCTAAAGTCACACGTTTTGTACTTAAAACTATAATGTCACTTTTAAATTACATGATAAAGCAAGCTTTCTGATGAAATTCTTTTCTATGTAATCGTTACTACTTCTCTTGCTTTATGTGATAAGGACATTAATTTGAGTAAAAGCAAAAGATTTTCTAAATGGTAAATGAAATGGACTTTCTTGAGGTGGGAGTTCAAAGTTCACGTCTACCCCCATACCATAGATTTAACCATTTCCTTATCCATAGAATGGGGATATAAAAAATGCATCTACCCAGTAGGTGCTGTGAGTAGTGAATGTGTCATCTGTGGAAAGCGTTTGGTTTGGAGCCTGACGTGTGTGTGTGTGTGTGTGTGTGTGTGTGTGTGTGTGTGTGTGTGTGAGAGAGAGAGAGAGAGAGAGAGAGAGAGAGAGAGAGAGAGAGAGAATGGCTTTGTTTTTGATAGAGACCCATCACTCTTCCAGTATCATAAGTGAGTCATTTAGCTGTATGATTCTGAAAACTTAACATAAATCTTTATTTTAAAAACTATGGTTAAATAAAATGTGTCTCAGATTCATTTGAGTTGACTGAATCCCTCTAAAGGTGCTGGTAGTTTTCTTGGCTTTTTGAAGGATGAGTGTGCTAGATAGTTTTTTATCAACTTGACACGAGCTAAAGTCATCTGAGAAGGGGGATCTTCAGCTGAGGAACTTCTTTCCTAAGATGGGGCTGTAGGCAAACCTGTAGGTCATCTTCTTAATTGGTGATCACTGGGGGAGGGCCACCCTTAGGCTGGTGGTCCTGGGTTCTGCAGAAAAGCAGGCTGAAGAGGCTACAAGGAGCAAGCTAGTCAGCAGCACCCTCCATGGCCTCCACATCACCTGCCTCCAGGTTCCTGCCTTGGGTTCCTGTCCTGGCTTCCTTTGGTGATGAACAGTAATGAGGAGGTGCAAGCCAAAATAAACCCTTCCCTCCCCAAGTTGCTCTGGTCATGCATGGTCTTTCATCACAGCAGTAGTTACCGTAACTAGGACAATGAGATTATTGGTATTTTTTATGTTGGTATTTTTTATAATTATGTACAAATAACTTTTGCATTGTATTTAACAGAAATTATGTGAAGCAAAACTCTTTCTGAATTCTGAAAGACACCATTTCACCATGGGACAGCAAATTTCGGATCAGACGCAATTGGTTATTAACAAGTTACCAGAAAAAGTAGCAAAACACGTCACCTTGGTTCGAGAAAGTGGCTCCTTAACTTATGAAGAATTTCTTGGGAGAGTAGCTGAACTCAATGATGTGTAAGGCTTGCTCATCTTCATCCTATTTTCCCTTCATGTATGACCCATTTGTCATGGCTGTGTAGAAGGTAACCATATGGTCGGATGAATGCATTTTTTTTTAGCATAAGTTAGAAAGTGCTACATTGACTGCTCTAAGAAGACTTTAATGTAGCTATTTTACCATAAGGAAAGGAAACAGAGATGGGAGGAACTTAGAATGAAGTTAGAACACAGACAACGGGTATGGCGAAGCAATGCTAGGATGTCCTGCAGCTCAGCAGCTGTGTACTGAGAGGCTGTGGCTGACTCTGCTGTGGAAGACTTAAAGGGCACACAAACAGAAGAGAATTTGCCCTCGGTCACCTGAGGAAAAGTCGGACAGTCAGAAACATCAGCTGTGTATCTGTGTGTGGCCATAGTTTGTTCACTGAAGTCCAGTCTGCTTAACTCTCCGGAGTGAGTTCCTAAGATGGTGTAAATTTCTCACCTTGAACTTAGGCTTTATAGATTTCACCTCGGTTTTTGTGCTGATCTTTGTAGAAGCTTTTTAAAATACAAAGGGTTCTTTGCCCTCTAATGGCCTCAGACACCAATGCTTTCTCAGTACTGATGGATGGGTGGCACCTTTTACTCCTCTTAAACCTTCTGGTAGCACCTTCTACTTTTCTTTATTCTGTATCAACCCTTTGTCTCTGTGAGAGTTTATTTAAAACTTGCCTAAGATACTTTAAGTGATATATTTAAAAAATAATTTTATACATATAAGTTTTTGCCTGCATGTATGTTTGTGCACCACATGCATGTCTGGATGCCTGTAAAAGCTAGAAGAGGGCACCAGATTACTGAGACTGGAGTTACATACCTTTGTGGGCTGCCATTAGGTGCTGGAAATTGAACCAAGGTCTCCTGTAAGCGTAATCGGTGCTCTTAACCGCTGGCCCATCTTTCCAGCTCCCTTAAGTGATGTCTTTTTTTTTTTTTTTTTTTTTTTTTTTTTGTTTCGAGACAGGGTTTCTCTGTAGCTTTGGAGCCTGACCTGGAACTAGCTCTTGTAGACCAGGCTGGTCTCGAACTCACAGAGATCCGCCTGCCTCTGTCTCCCGAGTGCTGGGATTAAAGGCGTGCGCCGCCACCACCCAGCCCTAAGTGATGTCTTAAAGGTTCTCTCTAGTCTCTACAGTCCAACCAGTGTTCACTGAACACATGATATGCGCAGTGCACTGCACCAAGGGTTTGAAAAGTTTAACTGATTATCCATTTTAATTGACTACTCAAATACTGACGACACTTGCAGCTGTCTGTGAATCAGAAGTTCCTTCCGTTATCCTACATTGCTTCTCATTCAAGCACCTCAAAGCCCAGGACCACTATATACAAATTTATAGTAGTACAGCCACTATTAATAGCTTGTGCTAATACATATGCTGCTTTGCCAGAGGCTTTTATGACAATCGTGTTGGATAAGTGTTGGTGTACAAGAAAGTTCCACGATAGCCCGGAATGGAGTATAACAAAGGCTTATTTATCTGGGGATAAACTCACAGAGAGAGCAGTGATCCACAGTCCTCTGTGTGTGCTGGGAACTGGAACTAAATCCAGCAGCCAAGAGACCCTTGCATTTATAGTACATGAGACCACGCCCACAGTGGGCTGGTATCTTAAAGGCTATTGGCTGAAGGAATTCCCATAGTAGATAAGGGACACTGACAATATGAAACATAAGATCATACTTTCTTTATGAATATAGTGTCTATTTTCAGTAAGTTATGAAGCCTAAAGGACAGTCCTAAGGTTTTTGTTAGGAGTTACTTTAAGAACACTGGATTTTATTAATTAAAAAAATAGCTTGTTTTTGAGATCATATTTATATAGATGAGTAAAATAGGACTGAGAATGCTCGCTTCGGCAGCACATACTCTAAAATTGGAGAAGATTATCATGGCCCCTGCGCAAGGATGACACGCAAACTCGTGAAGCGTTCCATATTATATATAAAAAATAGGACTGAAAATTCCGTAGTATCAAAAGAATAGTGCAACTTATTCTTATTTCAACTTTTAAAAATATTACATTTATTTATGAGGGCAGTACACAGGCAGAGGTCAGAGAACAACTTGAGGAATCTGCCTCTCCTAACATGTATGTCCCAGGGATTGAACATAGATGGCCAGGCTTGATAACAAGTGCCTTTACCAAGCACTAAGCCATCTCCACTGTTCTAACTCCTAGGAAGAGTAATTAATAACTTTTGCCATCCTTTAGTACTTTATATATGTAAACTCAGACTATCTGATGAAATTTTGCTTATTGACCTAAAGTTTTTAGAAGAAGAAAAAAACTTCTGTCCTGTGACATCACCTGCAAGCTAAATTACTGTGCGACAGTAGAAATATATTCCTTTATTTACCTGGGGCAAGATACCTGAGTGAATTTGAGGGATTTCGTTTTGTTTATTTTTGATGGGTTTTTATTTTTGTTTTGTTTTAACAGTGTTGAAAATTAAACCTAAGCACTTACTGCTGCCTATACACTGAGCAATACCAGCAGTATGGTTTGAAACTCATTTCCATGGACTAGAGTTGGGCATTTCATGAGTGCAGTGCTCCCTGCTTGCTATCTGCCAACCCTAAAGTCAAACACAGAGGTGTGGCTTGGTTTCCGCCAAGCACATGGAAGCTGGCATGTCAGTTGTTCCCTTTGGCCGGCTTCCTGGAGACAGCTTGCTTGACCTAGCTGGAAGGCACTTAGTTGTATGCAGCTCTGCTGCTGGTGTTCAGAGAAAAGCCAACAGTGGGAAAGGAAGCTGCAGCCTTAGGGCTTCAGATCAGTTGTTGGTGTTGATAGCAAGATTCTGACTGTTGTGTTGTCTTTATGCTAGTGTGGCTCTTGTAATTCTTCTTGAGGAAAGGGAGCAGTGCTGTATTTAATATCACAAACTATTTGCTTTTACTTAACTGAACCCAAAATTAGTATACTTTAAAAGCTTTCAGAAAAGTATGTTAATGTGGTTATGTAAACAGGATTCAACCAAGAGCAAGGTATGCCTCAAAGTTATGTCTGTTTGGTCAGCGTTTGTGTAAGTTAAGCCAACAAGCTTTTACTTAAAGTGCCAGGTTTCTCCAGCTGTGTTTGTCAGGGCTGATTGTTACTGCAGGTTTTCTCATGCAGCACAAGCCTGCTCTAAGCTCTCCTTGAGCTCCTGATCCTCCTTTCTGCCATCTTCCAGGCTAGTGTCTCCATGCCCAGCTTTAGACCAATTTTTTCTAAACATCTTTTTTAGACACTCAGATATTGAAATACAGATATGGAGACAAGTATTCCACAGAACTTTTGACTTTAAAAACTTTGAAAACTAAGTACGTGTTCAGAACGTTTCTGTCCCTGTGCTTTTACATCACTTCTGCTTTTGTCTTCCCTGTTGGAAAGTGTTTCTTGAGTTTGGTTTTCATAAAATAACTTTTCATAAAATTAACAAATATGCTTGCCCTTTTTCCAGAACTGCTAAGGTAGCTGCTGGCCAGGAAAAACATCTTCTCTTTGAGGTCCAACCTGGGTCTGATTCCTCTGCCTTTTGGAAAGTGGTTGTACGGGTGGTCTGTACCAAGGTAAGACTGGTAAGGTCTTCTGTTTCAGAGTCATGCTGTTTGGGTAGTTAGAGGCACATTAATAATGTAATCGACTGTAAATAAGTGTTATTGCTTTTATAGTCTTATAAAACATAGGGTGTGTGTGTGTATGTGTGTTGTGTGTTAGTCTGTGTATGCATGTGTGTGTGTTAGCCTTTGTATGCATGTGCACATCATGGTTGAGGCCAGACACCGACATGAGGCATCTGCCTCTATCACTCTTCACCTGGTTTTTTGAGACAGGGTCTGCCACTGAACCTGACACTCACTCACTGTTTTGGCTAGACTGGCAGGCCAGGAACCCCACCCCATGCCAGGATCTGCTCATCTCTGCTCCCCTAGTGCTGGGCTTACATGCACACCTTTGTTCCCGGATTTTATGTGGGTGCTGAGTGTCTGAGCTTAGGTTTTCATGCCTGTGTGATCGGCCCCTAAAGCGTCATGTGATACTGTTCTTGCATCAAGCTAACTGTTTGACTCTCGCTGTTGTCAACTGCCAAGTCACAGAGATTTTTATAATTGGAGGAAGTGGTAGTAAACTTTAATCTTTCCCCTCCATCTGTCTTTTGAGGCTTAGCTAGCTGTAGAACCCTCTGAGGACACCATCATTAGCTCTGAGACGATACCTTAAAAATTAGTTACCTTAGGAAATTCCTTCTTTTAAGAACATTGGGTTACATTCACCTGAAAACAATATCCACCAGAGAGGCCATGGAGATTTTGAGTTATGGATAGACTTTTGTCAGGAACATACTAGTTTGTAGTTGGGTTTTTATATTTTAGATAACTGCTAAAAATATCTTGGCAGCTGTTGCAGAGTATTGGAAAGCTTCCTGCTCCCAGTAAATTAATTAAAATAACAATTCTTAGTCCCAGGCCTTTGAGAGGAAATGAATTTTATTAGCTCTCCTTCAGTCTCAACCCCTCCTCTCAAAGGTAAGATAAGCCATATAAGCCTTAATTCACAGCTATGGATGCCCTGAAGTCCATTGCTGACCAGTCAGACTCTCCCCCAGGTGAGTCACTTGACTGTCTGAAACACATTATATAACTGAAACATATTACATAACACTCTGTTTATGGACTTGGATGGAGTCTAATATTGTTAAGCAAATCTTGAAGGACAAAGGACAGTCTTAAGAGAGTTATCTCAGAAGATGGTTTTTTAAGAACACTGGATTTACTCATGAAAAAAGGAAACTCAACTTTTTATGATCTGTGTATATGTATATATAACACGCTAGAACAAATGGTATCATACACTGCAGATAAATGCTAGTGAGTCCCAGAACCAGAGACTGCCTTGGTCTGTTCCTTTCCACAGTGAGTTGTCAGGTTTACCTCTGCTTACTTCCAGTTTCTTCAGGCAGAAATGTGAGCAATACACTAGGAACTAAGAGTTCAGGCAAATGCCATGTCCTTGAGGAAATGAAACTTTTTATAGTTCAGGCCCCGTCCCTTCTGAGCAAGAATGCCATAGACTCTGCTGACTCCACACTTCCAGAATCCTCCAGGCTCCAGTTTATGCTGCTGTGAAATGACTTCTGAAGTGCAGTTCTCAGCTCACGGCCTTGCTGAACACTCTGCAGTCCTCACCGCCTCCAGACTCTCCCCGCTCTTGTCTGGTGTTCATGGGCTGACGTGGGACTCCAGACTTCTCTTCTGCTTTATTCACTATTCCCTTTTGCCTTCTGCATGCCGCCAATGTTAGTGAATTGAAAGTGTTACTTTTACAACTCACACCGTCTGATATTAAGTTCCCTCAACTAGAATGTCTTTTCCTTCTGTCACTTTAATGGTCGTCAGCTATGAGTCACAGAACACTTGCTTTAAACTAGTTTAAACAAAAGCCTTTTGTCTTTGTCTCGCATCAGCAAATCCTAATGCACTGGCTTTAGAGGTGGTTACAGGCCCAGCAGATCTCATGACCCACTGGTCACTGTTCAGCCATACCTTCTACACACACACATTCATACACACACACACACACTCATACACACACACACACACACACATATATATATACATACATATATATACACACACACACAGAGCGGGGAGGTGGTAATTGGTTTAGATCAGACTAACCAGTATTGGTTCCTAAGACATTTCAGGGAGTGGAAAATGCCAGAATAAAAGCTGGTGTCCCAGCAACTAAAGTGGAAACAATGCCTGGACAGTCAGCGGCTGTTGTCACTCTTGCATGTTGACACTTGATGTTTCCAAAGGTCCATCTCAGATACCATCCATCTCATCCATAGTTCGCTTCACAGGAATCCTCTCACCTATTCTAAACTCCAGTAGCTCTCAGTTTCTACTTTACAGCTAACATTCAGCATTAAGAATAGTGTAGTCAGGCTGGGGAGATGGCTCAGTGGTTAAGAGCACTGGCTGCTCTTCCAAAGGACCTCGGTTCAATTCCCAGTACCCACATGGCAGCTCACAACTGTCTGTAACTCCATTTCCAGGGGATCTGGCACCCTTATACATGCATGCATGCAGGCAAAAATATCAATGCAAATGAAATAAAAATAAATTAAAAAGAAAAAGAAATAGTCTGTTCAGTCCCTGGCTTCCCTGTGGCTCCTTGGGCAGGACTGTTCTTGCGACTGTGTCCTGCCTGAAAAACTGTGCTTTGCATCCGTCAGCTGGGCTTGCGGCAGATGACCAAACCCTGCTGAGGTCCCTCCTTTGTATGGCCAGGGCTGAGCTTCCCTTGTATTTGGTACGCATGTTACCTACATTATCTTCACTCTCCATCCTCATTTCATTTACAAGGAGGAGACTTCTATAACCTGTAGAACTATCAAAATACGAATGTATCAGTCTTCTAATCCTTGGGTTTTCTGTTGCTCCTTTTGATACAGAGTTAACGATTGATATTATTATTAGTTTATTTTTGCCCCAGCAGCTTTCACTACGTTACTATATAGTTTAAATTACTGTATTCTATCGAAATCCTTCCTTCCTTCCTTCCTTCCTTCCTTCCTTCCTTCCTTCCTTCCTTCCTTTCTTCCTTTCTTGTTTTGTTTCCTTTTTGAAATAGGGTTTTTCTGTGTAATAGCCCTGGCTGTTCTGGAACTTTATAGACCAGGCTGGCCTCAAACTCACAGAGATCCACCTGCCTCAGCCTTCCAAGTGCTGGGATTAAAGGTATGCATCAACACAACCAGCAAAATTCTTTCTTGAAATAAGATTCTAAGTAGAAAAATAAAAGTATTAAAGATAATCGGGCAGTGGTAGCACATACCTTTAATCCCATCTCTCAGGAAACAGAGGCAGGCAGATCTCTGAGTTCGAGGCCAGACTTGTCTACAGAGTGAGTTCTAGGACAGCCAGGACTACACAGAGGAACACAATCTTGTAAAAAAAAAAAAAAAAAACCAAAACCAAATTTAAAAAGTATTAAAGACAAAGGCCTTTAGCACCTTCATTTGTATGGGTTTTTTTTTCTTGATGGTAGATCTATTCAAAGAATTTTCATTTGCATTTCTTGGCAAAGATCTTGGGAAGCCAGTATATGGGTTAGAAAGAGTTAAGTCTAGTGTGGAAAAAAGATTAGAGGCTGAAAACGTTGTGTTTCTTCTCTTTATTTTTATTTATTTTATTTTAATTTTAAAAATTTGGGGGGAGTTAACAGTCTCAGTATTGTAGTCTCAGTTATTCTGCCTCGCTGCCCCAAGTGTTGAATGTACAAGGTTACTCACGACATTTGCCTGAGAACTTCATATTCATGATTCTTAAACAATTATAAACATTTATATTTTAACCTTCAATTTATGCTAAGACCACTCTTACCTGTCTATGCATCATTCTGATTATCCTCAAATAATATTTAATTCATTTTTAAATTATATTTAGATGGAATGTTTTATGGGTATGACATTAGAAAAGTTATTAGATTAATTGAAAATTATGCTCTGAGGGGACCATAGAGACGGCTCAGCAGTTAGGAGCACTTGTTGCTCTTACAGAGGTCCTGTGTTCACTTCCCAGCACCCACATGATGCCTTACAATCTCTATAATAAACTCCAGTTCCTGGGAATCTGATGACCTCTTCTGATCTCCTCAGCACCAGGCACACATGCGGTGCACATAAATACATGCAGGCAAAACACTGATACAGATAGAATAAATAAATATATAACCCCCAAATTTATGGACTGAAGGGGCTATTAAGAAAACTTCAAAAGAAGACTGAGGAGAGAGTGTTTTGTCAGCAAGAGCCCAGCATAGCGGTGCATAGTGGTATAACCAGCACTGGGGAGGCAGACACAGGAGGATTGCTGGGCTTCCTGGCTGGCCAGCTTAGCCCAATTAATAAATTCAAAGCCAACGCAAGACCCTGTGTCATAAAACATGTGAAAGGTGTTCTGAGGAGCAAACAGTGCCCAAGGTTGACCTCTGCCCTTCACACATATGCACACACAGGTCTTCATGAAGTGCGTGTCTTAGATCTTTTGTGCTTAGACGACGACCTTGCAGTTGTCCTTTGCTTGTGTCCTTTAGCGCTCCAGATCACCCACGTTCAGTCAGGCCCTCACTGTGCCTCTCCACTTTCAGTGATTCTTGGGGCCATCACTTCTCACCTCCTAAGCGGTCCCAGCTTCTGTTTGGTGTCCCTCTGTGTATTCTGAGCCCAGTAGCCATTCCTCAGGACATTTGAAGTGTAAAGTAGATCATGTTATGTCTTGGCTCAGAGCGCTCCAGTGGCTTCCTGTGTGCTTAGAACAACAAAGTCACTGAGGAGATCAGAAAAGCTGTATGTTCCGTAAATGCCTCACCTAACGTTAGCTTTCATCACCTTTCCCTCTGTCTCCCCACTTGCGGCTCCTTGCTGGAGTCCTTGTGCTTCTCATCTGGCACACGTCTGTCAGACCCTTTACAGACCAACTAGTGCGGCTGTATCATTTCACTCTTAGGGAGCCATGTGCGAGGCGCCCAGTACCTCTTCCTGTAAAGGGACATTTAACAACAAGAGGTACTGGACCTCTGGTTGGTCAACCCTTCAAAGCTGTTATATCCTCATCTTACTGAGCTACTATAATATATGCCCCACTCTGATTTTCTGAAGTCTTATGAATGTGTCCTCTGTCCTGTCTCAAGTATCCTGTATTGATTGTCAAGTACATACAATCTACAGAGGAACTGTCTCCAGGCCACTGGTTCTACTTCACAGGCAATGAAATTTTGTAAAATCTCAAAATTCACTAACATTTGTTGTTTAATGTAGCATTCTGGCTTTAGTTTAAAAGTACAGAGTTGCCCAAATAATTCAAGAATGGCGCTGAAGAACTAGCTCAGTAGAGTGCACTGTGCAGGCACGAGGACCTCAGTTTGAGTTCAAGAACCCGTGTTAAAGAAATAAAAGCCAAGTATAGTACAGCATACTTGTAATCTCAGGATGGGGAGGCAGGAACAGGCAGATGGGTCCTCAGGGCCTCCTGGTGTGTGAGCCTAGTGGAGTCATCGGGTTCCAGGCCAACTGAGAGAACCTCAGACAGAGCACGTAGCCAGTGTCCTACCCACGGTTCACTGCTAGCCTCTGCAGCACCTGCACATCCCATTACACAAGTCACACACAAGGAGAGGAGGAAGCTATCCTCCTCTTAGCGCTAGCAGAATGGCGTACGTAAGTCCTCTAATTAAAGGCTGTAGGATCTCCCGTTCTAGGCCAGCCTGGGTGACATTGCAAGTTGCTATCTCAAAAAAGAATTAATTAAAACAGCAAAGTGCATACATTTTAATAACAATCTCTAAAACTCATTTCTCAACTCCGGGAAGGTCGCCTGATGTTATCAACTCCAGACAGGATGCCTGATGATCTTGGCAAGGTTATTTTGAATGTCAGATGGGAAAATGTAGTCAGTTCTCTGAGGAGAATGTGAATAGTCTTTAATCAGACTCTTACTTTCCTAGATTATTACACACCGTGAACTTGTTTCCTGGGATATTTACTGAATTGTGTGTCTGTTCCCCCTCCCCTGTTCTGTTTCTAGATTAACAAAAGCAGTGGTATTGTGGAAGCCTCGCGGATCATGAATTTATACCAGTTTATTCAGCTTTATAAAGACATCACAAGTCAAGCTGCTGGAGTGTTGGCGCAGAGCTCTGCCTCTGAGGAGCCCGATGGGAGCCTGTCCTCTGTAACGTCTTGTCAGGCTAGTCTGTGGATGGGCAGGTGGGTGCACCGTGGAGCGCGGTTACGGTGACATTCTCCCCAGTGCTCTGTGTCCCTCAGTCCCGTTGCCTCCGCCTGTGGTATAGCCCAGATCAGTTTTAGGTTACCCTTCCATTCTGTCCCAGATTAAGGTGGCTCCCAGCTCACTCTCCAGGAACCCACTCCGTCTCTTGTATTTATGACATTAATGACTGATGCCTCCCATTTAATGAGTTTTTAGACAGTCAAAGCCATTATTAAATCAAGTCCAAGAATATGACAGAATTGTTTCAGAAATTATCGAATTGGAAGTTAAGTTTTTACATACTGTCTTCAGGCGTGGCAGTCGACTCAGGAAAGAACAAGCAGCTATGTGCCTGTTGACGCTGCATTGGTCTGGAGTTTGCCGCCTGGTGCTCCTGTACTCAGGCCTCATGTACTGCTGTTCTGTCTGAGCTTTCCTTCGCCCATGCTTTCGGTGTTGCGAGCTTCCACCTGCAAATGCCTCCTGGAAAAGACTTCCGTGTTTCCAGGCATGTTGATATCCTTACTGGGAACTGGAGATGTCCTTCTTAACGTTAAGAATGTGTTTGGCAGGAGTTCCTCTTTATTCCTTTATTGACACTTGCAGTTTTGCTTCATTCTGAGTGTTTTGAAAGCGTCTGTAGCTACACAGCAGCAATGAAGAGCAAGTGGCATTTCTCTGCCTGCTGGGGTCGTCTTCAGGAAGGTGCTGAAGTGTTGCTCTTACAGACTAGGAAAGCAGTGCCAGTTGGTTGGGTAAGCCAGTACTTGGCTTCATGTGTTGTGGGCTTCTAGTGGTGTCCTGGTCCCCAGCTTCTAGAAAAGAACTTTGCAAGTGGTAGGTGAGCCTGGGGGCCTTCTGCAGTCCTGCATATTGTCACATGTATAGTTCTGTTAATGGCTGCTGTTTGTTGAGCCTTGAAGTTCATTAAATCCTAACAGTCCCCAGGAATACAGCTGGTCCTATTAGGGTTTAGGGAGTATTGTAGTGCATAGCGGACTCCCATTTAGTGCGTGGCAGCTCAGTGGTTTGAAGGAGGAAGAAGCTGGAGGTGCTCCGGTGCCACTGATCCTAGGCGACTGCTCTGTCTGTGCTCTGCAATATCCAGACTGTGCCGTATTTCACCACAGGGAAACCAGCATGCACTACAAGTTACATTACCACCAGCCCAGAGCTGTGAGACCGTCTCAGAGAGGCAGTCCTCTTCACGTCCAGATAGCTCGAATTCCTGTGAAGGTTTTCACTTTGCCTTCTATCCTCAGTGTATAAGCTGGCCCTCTGGAGGCAGCACAACAGAGGCCCTAGAACCAACTTGCCTGTGTTCAAACCTTAAGTCCTCTCTTTCCTCAGTTTCTTCGTCTTTTGTGAGAGGTTGAGAGCAATGCATGTGCCCCAGAGGACTGTGTTAATAGATGGGACACAGAATGGTGCCCGGCACATAACGGTGTGTGTAGAACATTAACTGTCACCATCATTATTAAATTATAGAGTGCCCTGCGTGAGTGCAGTGGCCGTGCATGGCCTCTGGAATGCCACCAGACAAGTCCGATCTCTTCTGTCCTTCAAATGTCGAAAACTAATTAAATTCCCACTAAGCTTAATCTCCTGAATAAGTGTCTCCAGCCTTTGTTTCCTGTTCTTCCTGCACTGGTGTCCTGTGATCTCCATCTGTCAGTGTGCCCCTCAGGTTCTGTGGTAGGAAGCGGCACTCTTCCAGCTCTGACTGGTCAGGTAGAATAAAGTTCCTTCTTCCTGCTCACTGTGCTAAGAGGAAGGTAGCAGAGAGGGGCACAGAGCAGCTTCTGCTGGCAACGTCTCCATTTGCTCTGGGTATATTCAGTTGCTATTGTCTGTAATGGCCTTCTGCTCCTGATTCTGAAGCGTTCCTGTCAGAATAGCCTGTCACTCTGTGGAGTCCCGCAGGTGATTGGAAGCTCGTAGGCAGAAATACTAAGCCCTCTGAATCCGGTGTGGATCTGAAAAGGTGCCTAGGTGTCAATATGCATGAACTGATGGATGGATGTGTATAAATGTTCATATGTGTATTTGCAAGTGCATATATGTGTGCATACACAAATGTATGCATGACTGCACATATCAATCCACATGCATGTAGGTTTCCACTCATTTCACCATTTCGGTTCAGTGAGCACTCTTTTCTCCATGGCTGAAGCAAACAATGTGTTACCTCACCCTAGTGGTATGTCTGTTGTAATGCTCCTTAAAGCAGGCCCTCGCTGTCCCTCAGGTCCTACTTCATTCCCTCTCTCTGGACTGCCTCTTGCTCTCCACTCTCAGCTAATTTTCCTGAATCAGCAGGAATTTGTGTTGCCTTGATTCTAGTTTGCCTCTTAGAGCAAGTTCAGATTTGTATTTTGACATTCAAGAATCAGATTGTCTTTGCTATATTATCAGTCTTTTCTCCCAGTTGAACTCCTGAGCATCATGCGGCCTTGTACACACACACACACACACACACACACACAGAGACACACACACACACACATTTCATGTGTTTCATGCCTTCATGGTTTACTTTATGCTCTAGAATGGTCTCTATCGGTATTCTGTGATTTCTCTCTCTCGTTTCCAAAAATACTTACTTGGCACATACTATGCATGCTGCACATTTGATATTTGTTTATCTTATGTTCAAATCAGCAAGTTCTAAGTGTTATTGCCATGCCTTACATGCTATACTATAAATTCAGCAGGGACGGCAGTTGTACCAGACCGGCTCCTCCCTTAAGAACAACAGAGAATAAAACATTTACAATCACTTTAAGAAAGTTTGTATTCAAAAAGCTAAACTATAGGGTGACTAATCGTGGAACAGCAGTATGCAATTTTTAAATGATTTGATTGAGGTAAACTTTGGTTTTGAGAACAGAAGGAGATGGATATTTTAAGCTGAGCTACTGGAGTTGGTGTTGAGGAAACTTCACATGCAGAGGAGCATGGCTTCTGTGGCACTGGCTTCCTTCCTGGGAGCTTCCTGAGCTGGAGCTGCTGTGCTCCAGCCTCTTTGTGTTTCTTTGGCATCTGATACTGACCACTCTGCTGTCCCTTCACTCTGATACTATAAGTGCCTCTGTAAGGCCCTGTTGATGAGGCAGCATGTGTCTGTTATGGCAATTAAATGATACACTGGTTCATTTCCTGTATGTATATTCAATATGTCTAAGATGGACTGAGTTATTTCAGAAAGACCTGAATATGCAGTTTTTGTTCAGATTTTGTTTTCTTTAAACTGCACAGAATTTGTCTTTTTATCACGTCTTTCGAGTTTCTTAAAGAAACTTAAACTTGGTATTTCTTCCCTAATGTATTTGCTATCCCCCAAAGATGTGAACTGTGGTCTGGTTTTCGCTTTGCACGTAAGTCATGCTGTACTTTATACTGTGGTATTTACTGATGTTTTTTTAAGACAGTGAAACAAAGTAGGAAGTGTGTGGACAGAGACTGTCATTGTTCCAGCTCAGTTTTCACACTCAGGGTGAAGCAGCTGACGGATGAGGAGGAGTGCTGTATCTGCATGGACGGGCGAGCTGACCTCATCCTGCCCTGTGCTCACAGCTTCTGTCAGAAGTGTATTGACAAATGGTAAGTTATCCGCTCCCCTTGGGATAGCAGAGACAGCTGGGCTGTGAGTAAACAACTGGGAATGCAATGCTTCAGTACTGACACGAGAGCTTTGCTCTTCACTACTCTGAGTTTCATGGTGTGCCCGCTAGTAGAAGTATTTTTATACCTAATGCTTACAAAGTGTGGAGCTGTGACTTTGTTGAATTTTTTTTTTTTTTCAAGACAAGGTCTTTCTATGTAACCCTGGCTGTTCTGGAATATGCCCTATAGACCACGCTGGCCTCAAACTCAGAGATCTGTGTGCCTCTTCCTCCTGAGTGCTGGGACTAAAGGCGTGCACCACCACTGCCTAGCCAGACGCTGTAAGCATCTTGAATCTAGAATCAAACACTTTCCCCTTTTCAGCACCCCCCACCACATAATTCACTATAATTGACCATATGTGTGTAGAGGAACAAATCCTCGGCTGTGTGATCTGGAGGGATGTTTGGTCAACTAATTAAGGTCATTTGCTTACAAGGTAATGGAGCATTTAGAAAAATTTATAATTGATAGGCAATAAGCTATATATATATATATATATATATATATATATATATATATATCTGAAGTATAATCTCATATGCTTTAATTTATGTGCATACTAATGAAATCTGTCAGAACAAGATGAAGAGCAATCCATTACACCCCAAAATCACCTATAGCCTGATTCTTAAGCAGCTATTAAATGCTTTCAGTTGCTAAAAATACTTTAGATTTGCTAGACTTTTAGAGTGGCACCATACAGGGTATTCTCTCTGTTGTCTGGGTTCTTTCATTCCGTGTAATCATCTTCAGATTTAACCATAGTATAGGTGCAGATAAGTGCCAAGTAAAAGCTTCTGTGTTTGTTTGTGGACAGGTATGTTTTAAGGATATGTAGTTTGACTTTTTCTTTTTCTACCTCAAGTGGCCAGATCATATATAACAGATGTTTCTCAAGAAATTGCCAACTCAGTCCCAAAGCAGTCATTACTTTAAAAAAATTTTTTGTTGTTGTTTTTTGAAACAAGATCTTGTAGTATTTAGCCCAGGCATGCCTCAGTTGGAACTTGCAACATTCCTCCTGCCTCAACTTTGTAACTCTGGAATTACAGATGTGCACTCTCCAGTACCACATAGGAGTTCCACTGTCTGCCCCACTGATGGGACACAATCCTTCAGAAGGGTCCAGTCTGGCTGTGGGAACATGCTCTGTGTCCTCTGAATTCCAGCCTCCTGGCATCTGCTCACATGCTCACACTGATGTGCTCTGTTCAGTGATGAGCCTGCTGTCTCTTGGCCCTGCCTCTGTGTGGCTGCCTGCTGTGCTGTGCTCTAGCTGCCTTGCCTTAGCTGTTTCTTCAATAGCCTGCCAGGCCTCCGAGGTCCCCTACCTCTTTTTATGAGTCCTGGAAACTCACAGGACATCTGGCTTGCAATCACAGGCTTACTTTGCTTCTCACCTCTTGGGAGTCACATCCTTGTCTGTGTACAGTGTTTTACATGAAACTTCAGCTGACACCATTCTTTCGGACACTGTGTCCTGTGTGTTAGTTGTTTTAAGTGGGAAGTTGTCTTAGGGTTTCTATTGCCATGAAAAGATACCATGACAACAGCAACTCTTACAAAGGACAACGTTTAATTGGGGTGGCTTGTATTTTCAGAGGTTTAGTCCATTGTCACCATGGTGAAACATGGCGATGTGCAGGCAGACACGGTGGCTACATATTGATTAGAAGGCAAAGGAAGTGGACTGAGGTACTGGATGTGGCTTGAGCATATATGAAACTTCAGGCCCCACCCCCACGAGCCACACTTCCTCCAACAAGGCCACACCCACTCCAACAAAGCCACACTCCCTAATTGTGAGACTGCCTTTGGGGGCAATTTTCTTTGAAACCATCACAGAAAATAAATCAGGTTTCTGCTGGCCAGAAGCAGAAATTGATTGTTTTTAAATTGTGATGTTTTATTTACAGAAAACCACACATCTTGTAAACCATCTCCAGGGAGCCCAAATCAACCAAATAATGTATGTTAACTCCATACATTTTTTTTTTTTGAAATACGTTTTTGGAATAAGTTTCTCAGCTTTTGTACAAAAGCAAAAGACCAGTTGATGAATTGGTTATTCTGACTCTAGATTTCACTGTGAGAAGAGAAAAACACTGTCTTTTCCTTTCATAATATATTTAAATTTCCAAAGTAGTATTTGATTAGGGCAATCCCATTGTAAAACATAATCTTAAGTAATCAAATGTGTACTCTGTATCAGAAAATTATCCTGTGTATAAGTGTCATCTCTTGTTTTAAGCCTCAGATGCTCCATCTTTGTACAATTTTCTAAAGTTTTCTTGGTTTTGAACCAAAGGATATTTTATCAGACCTTTAATTGTGATTAATTTGTCAAAAGTCTTTTTTTTTTTTGCGTGTGGTGGCACACATCTTTAATCCCAGCACTTGAGGACACAGGGGCAGACAGATCTCTGTGAGTTCACGGCCAACCGGTCTACGTAGCAAGGTCTGTGCCAGCCAAGCTGCACAGAGGCCCCTATCTTTAAAGAATGACCTTTATTACTCAGTGTAATAATTAGTAATAATCTTTGCTGCTACCATATACCTACCACTGGCCAAACATGAGTCCCAAGGCATAGTGGCTTCCGCTTAAATAAAAATAAATATTTAACTTTGATCAGCTCTCCCACTGATAAGAGGTAGCGTTCTCTTAGGACATATAAGGAATTTGTGTTCTAAAGGAAAACTTACTTGGATGCAGGAATAAGAATTAAAGACCCTGGCTTGTGGTAGCAAACAAAATGGTGTATGTGTGTGTGTGTGGGGGGGGGAAACACTGCGTATCTTTTTACTGGAGATTAGATACAGTATGGCATCTTCATACAGTACATGTTCTTTGCAAAGTAAACTCAAGTCCAGGTGTGTTGGTGTGTGCTACAGTCCCAGCACTGAGCAAGTGGACGCAAGAGGATGGTAAGCTCTAGGCTAGCCTGGGGACTGGATAGCAAGACTCCGTCTCAAAGGGAAAAGCAGAAAGACTAAAACAACATCTGCTGGTACAGAATGGTTTCTGAGATGTGTAAGTAGTAGCACAAGGTCAGCAAGACACACAAGCTTCCGTTACCTACAAGCCTGAGGTTTTAATCCATCCCTAGTAAAATATGTAGACAACTGGTTGGCCCTGGGGAGGAGAATTAAAGGTTGGGATGAAGAGAAATATTAACTCTTTTTTGTGTACTTTTATGGTATTTGCTTTTTTTTTTTTTTTTTTTTAAGCCATCTACTTTTCAAGCGAACCTGTTTTTTTTTAGAAAAACAAAGAAAACAACCTTGTTTTGCTTGGACTTCCCTGACAGGAGTGATCGGCACAGGAACTGCCCCATTTGTCGCCTACAGATGACTGGAGCAAATGAGTCGTGGGTGGTGTCAGATGCACCCACTGAGGATGACATGGCCAACTATATTCTTAACATGGCGGATGAGGCAGGCCAGCCCCACAGGCCGTGACTGGGGAAGACTCTTGTTATTGTGAGCTGCAATACACTGGTCATAGAGGAGGAATGGAGGGGTGTGTGGCGCACACAGGAAGATCAGGTTTTCTACCCTCTTATTTTTGCTATTCTGATAATATGTCCCATTCTTAAATAAACTCCCTTCCCTGGTCTTCCATGGAGGGTGGGCTACACTTTGCTACTGTTTGGCCATATTCCCCACTGTCCACCTGTTCTTCGTTGCTCTTGAACCCTTTGCTACAGATAGCAGCAATACTTGACACTACTACTTTTCAGGGAGGGGGTGTTCTGCATCTTCTTAGCTAGGTTAAAATGTAGGGTATTGAAAGTTGTAGCCATCTGAGCTAAACTACTGGAACTAATGTCTCAGTGGGGTTGCTACTGCTGGGACCTGAGGTGCACTCCGCCCCCTTGTGGTTCATTCTGGATCCTTCACTACTATGGCCCAGTTGCTTCCTGGTGTCACTGTAACTTCAGCGTGGGTTCTGGCGCTACTCTTGATCACTGCGGTGCTGCAGCACTCAGAGAAGGACTCTGAGCTTGGGACTTGGTCTTGCAATGGAAGAATTTTCACGGCTGTTCTCCGGACCTGGGGAGGGGTTCACTGGATTATCCATAATGCCCTGAAGCAAATCTTTCTTCGTGCAGATACACTTATATTCCTGGGTCACTCTGAGTCATCAAATCCTGAGCTGGAGTCTTTGTTTTAAGTAAAGGCACTTTTCAGAGACTTCAGTTTCCTCAAATCTCTTGGATTAAAAGAAAAGGAAGACGAGATGAAGCTTTTCACCACGCATTAGTAAACCCCTGAAATCCGGAAAACGATTGGCTTCTTCCCATTCCTCTGCACTCCTCTGAGAGTCTGAAAAGAGTAAGGTAATGGGAGCGCAGTGCCCGGCCGATTGCAGCCATGGCTTACGAGTAAGACTGTTAACAGTTCAGCCTATAACAGAACTAGCGCATGAAGTCACACCACCTTTAAGAGCTCTTAGCAGTTCATAGACATTTCTCACTGACTGATTGCAGGAGTTCCTGTTTTCCTAAGTACAAAGGTACACAATTGAAGTTGCTGCTTATTGATTTTTAATTAAGATCTTAATGAGAATACAAATAAATCCCTTCCAAAGAAAAAGATCTGACTTGATTCCGCCCCCCCAAGTACTGCAGACTTCAGATGTCTGCTGACTGTCCCGATGTGTGAGCAAGTGCAGTGCTGTCCTCTCTCCTAGCTTAGCTGTGTGTGTGCTGGTTTCCCAACCTGAGACTACTTTACTCTGCTGTAGAAACTGACTGTATTTGTGGTTTTCAAACCTTAGCAGTGAAACTTCTTCCAAGTAAATTCTTAGTCTATATGCACTGAGTGTATGCACAAGTTACCCCCATTCTATAGAAGCTACATTTTATTAATACAGGTGTCCTTTTATAAACTTAGTACAGTGTGGTCACCATTAAGTCAGGGTAGGAAAATGTCACAGGGATTGATGATACAGTTTCATTAGAGTTTAATGAGTAACAAATTTGTGTGATGAAAAGCTTTTGTTTGTAAAAAATACTACTAATAGCATTTCAGGTGTGTGGTTCAGCTGGTAGAGCGCTTGCCTAGCATGCGTGGAGCCCTGGGTTCCACCCCAGCACTGCATAGAAACAAGCAATCCTGGTGCTGTATTCCTGGAACCCCAGCACTTGGGAGGAGGAAGCAGGAAGATCAGAAGTTCAAGGATATCCTCAACTGCATAGAGAGTTCAGGGCCATCCTGGGCTACAATGGGGACCCTGTTTCAAAAACTGTGTGGGTGGTGAGGCTGGAGAAATGGCCCATTGGTTAAGAGAAATTGCTGTTCTTACAGAGGACCCGAGTTCAATTCCCAGCACCTACACTGGTAGAGTCACCAACAGCCTATAACACCAGCTCCGGGGGACCCATACCTCTTCTGACCCACCCCCACACCCCAGAAATAAATCTTTAAAGCATTTTAAAATTCATGTTTTTAGATGATTCAACCTCTGTTGATTCTCAAGTGCTCTATGGAATGTATTTTTAACACCCTGGGATAAGTGACCCTCTGAGAGATTTTCCAGCCCTAAAAATTGAAATTGTCCTTTCGGACTAGACTCGCTGGGTTTAATTCAAATTGTCTAATTGAAAATGTTTCTGAAAATGAATAACATAACTGTATGGGTTTGGCATCTTTTCAGCAATAGCCAAAACTTTTTTCCCCGAGAATCCTTCACTTTTGAAGGATTAAACAATGAGTTTAGAGACTTGATATTGCCCACAGCCCTTTCCTTGCAGTGTGAGCTCCAAGATACAGACTGATCCCCTGTGCAATGCCAGTGTCTCGGCTTGCCTCACCGGGTAGATGAGCAGAACTGTGCTCATTCCGTCTCTCTTCAGATGGATGGCAGGTGGGCCTGCCTGCTGCACTGTCTGATCATAAAAGTGGTAGCTTTGTCTCATGGTAAATACACACTTTTCTACTCTGTACAGCTTTGTCTTAAAATGAGGAGTACTTAAATGCATTTACCATCGTAAGGAGCCGTGTGCCTTCCGAGGTGTGTGAACTGCCTCCTGCTCTGGGGAATTTTTGTGATTTGGACTGAGTGCTATGCTCACTCAGTAGCCGTGGGCGTCGTAGACACTGGGTTTCAGAAAAGAGTTTGACTGTGTACTGATGTAAAGGCCGTGGGCAGCAGAACCTCCTTTATTCTTGAGAGAAACTGATACGATGTGCAATTTCAAATTCTTATATACTAAATATCTATATTTATTAGAAGACTTTTATATTGTGCTCTGGGAATTGTGTTGTGTGCTATGTTTTGAGATGATTTCCTTGTATTAATATATCTCTGGGTAATAAGGCTGCTTGGAAACCTTTTGGTTCCCTGATTTTTAACACTGGGAAGTTGGGTTCATTAAAAGATAATCCAAATAATTTGCATTTGCAAGTGTTGGGAGTTTCCTTGCTTTGGGGGTGTCTCTCAACTGAAGCTTACTTTGTCAGCTCACCACCCCCGGTGATGAGGGTAACACAACGGCAGTATAGACAGTGACGCGGCTCTGCTTGCCTTTCTGCTCTACTACCCAGTAGACAGAATAGAGGATTGAACACTGCTCCCTGGCAGTTGTGTGTAAAAGGGTGTCATTAGAGAAGTGTGTAGTGCGAATTCTGATTGGTCTTAATAGAAACCAGAGTCAGATATAGGGGTAAATGCCGAAAGAGAGACAAAGCAAGCCACAGCCACTTCTTACCTCGCCAGCTGCAAAGCCTGAAAGGGTGTCCCCAAGATCCTGTCTCCACCCTCCTAGTGCTGGGGTTAAAGGCACGTGCCTCCCAAGCCCTGGCATCAAAGGTGTGTGCCTGGCCTCGATGGTTAACTACTGGCTGGCTCCACCCTCTGATCTTCAAGCAAGCTTTACTTGTTAAAGCATAGACAAAATATCACTATAGAAGTACCTTAAGCCTCAGTGCCCAAGAGGGAAGACAGAAGGAGGTGGCCGCTTATAGGTGAGTTCACTGGTGCCTGTCAACCATACTTGAAGAAGAGCACACTGGTATCAAAAGCCTCCTCAAATCTACTTTGATAAATATGCCACTCTGTAGGCTTAGCTCTTCATCGTCTTCTACAGAATGTCCGTTGTAGGTGAGAGCACAGAAGCCCAGAGGCTGCTTGTCTGTGCTGTGTCCCTCTTGTTGGCATTACAGTCGCGCTGCAGGCAGAGGACGGTATGTGCATCACAGCCAGTCACCTTCATTTGTGTTTAGACCCAGAGAAAAAGCCCACCCCTCAGCAAGCAGTAACTTCTGGGTGAGCGAGACTCGCTCTCAAACCTGCTTTCGTTCCAGACAAGCAGGGCAGTTTTCAGCAGCACAGCTTAAGTAGGATATAAGGCCACCATCCGCCCTTAGGAATTGGCCAGAGAGCATTGCACGGGCTCTGTCCCTTTAGAAACCTGGCTCCATTACTCTTGCCTTTGCTTCCAAACTAAAGCAAGCAAAAGCAGGGATTCATCCCTACCCCCAAGAGGGTCAGTGAAATACAGGATGTAATAAAACATAGTGTTAGAGAAAAAGAAGCCCGGGCAGCTTTCAGGACACGTAAGACTCAGCACATGCTAGCAAACAGACTAAGCGCCAGGGAAAAGCTCGAGGCGCGGATCTGCTGCTGTGTGGGTGGGCAGAAGCCAGCAAGCTCAGGGTTTTCCTCGTGAATGTCCCCCTACTTCTCACAGCTTTTCACTCTACCCCATCTTAAGACAGTAAATATTTGCTCCACTGAGGCATAGTCCTAAGAGACTTTATTTGTAGGTTTTTTTTTTTTTTTAAAAAGTAATCGGTACAATGAAAAAACTGTACAATACTTACTATGCTTAGGCAAATGTATACAAATGGAGGCTTTTCAAAAACAATCCCTCAGATGTCGACAGGCTTTCATTCGGTTTCATAGTCAGCCATGTAAGATAGGAGATTTGCCTAGTAGAAGGATGACGTGGCTTCATAGGTTATGTGGCCACTGAAGAATGACAGTCACAGGGTGAGACAGTCTAGAATCAAACACACATCTTCCAGGTAAAATTGGGTTCATTTAACAATGATACAGAAGGACTTCTGCCTTGTGAATAGCTAGGAAAGTCTGAACATTCTTGAGTATTCTGCACATACAGATGCCAAAAGAGGAAGTCGTTCAATTCTTTCATAGGCATTTATTGAGCACCTACTGTGTTCTAGGCACTAGTAACAGAGATGAGTGGTCTGACAAAGTGTAACGCCACACTGACATTAAAAACTTTTCTACCTGGTCCCTGGGACCATGATAGCTTCTGAAGAAATCTGTGCTCTCAAATAAAATGCACCATATTAAAGTAACTTTTAAAAAAATCTAACATTTGTGAGGCCTAAAGGAAGAGTAGGGAAGACTCAATCAGGGCCCTGTGTGTCCTTAAGAGTGTTTGACTGCCCGCTCTGACTCCCGGGGCAAGGTGGTAGCGGTCGCAAACATAGGATATTAGAATCAAAAGGAACAGAGGTCCTCTGGTCCTCTGCTTTTCGGGGGCCTTCATTAAAAGGCAACTATGGCGTGAACAGCCCCAGAACCTCGTGCTGTATCTTCCCCAGCCCTGAAGTGGTCCATGGGATGGATTCACAGAGCTCGGTTTGCGGTGACTCGCTGAGTCCTAGCTGAGGGAACTAACACAACAGGAGTGGCGCCATCAGTGGGTGCACTAGGCTTCCTGACGAGAAAGGAAGGGGGTGCTAAACATGAAGAACCCCATTTTTAGAAACTGCACAAATCATCAACAGGAGACCCTCATTTTCTCTGAAGGTAGCCCCTTTATGAAAGGGAACTTTGAAGGGGGTGTAAGGCAGCCAGCCAATCAGATGCTGAGAGGAGCGTGGCGGATACCACACCGGCCTAAGTCACTTGACATTCGGGCCCAACCATATACACACTGCAATCACACGAGTGATGTGGAAAACGAGGAACAAGTATACACAAGTGCCGGCTCCCGGCTCCCCCGCCCCCGGGAGGTGGCCAGCGTCTGGCTCAGAAATGCTAACAGAATAGGCATGTTTATAAAGTGCAACCAAAATCGGGATTTGAGATTTCTTCAGAGGCAGCCTCGACACAGACGAAAGCCCTAGTGAGATCCTGGCCACCATTAGCCCCAGCAGACTGGAAACCGAAAGGCGAGAGCGTGTGTGGTGCGCCGCGCCTATTTGGTCAGGGCTGTGATCTCCTCCGACTTCATGGCGTCGGACAGGAAGCTGAGCTCATTGCACAGGGTCTCGTAGCGGAAGGCCATCCGGATCTGCGCCACGTTCGTCTTTCGGATATCGTTGCCCTCTGGTCCTTCTTTGTAATAGTTCTGTCCCAAAAACTTCTGTTTCTCCTGTGGGCCAAGAGAAAGAGAAATGAGACCAATTCATATCTGTATCCACACAGACAGCTTTGACACGAACCCCAACACATCTAATGTCCCTGAAGCTGATCCTCAGTGGGGACATCTTCCTCCCGTGGGACTCCAAATCTCCCCAGACCTCCGGGTCATGATCCCGACCACTTGGTCATCCTCTCCTTTGTTGTGAGAGAGAATTACAGAACTCATAGGCCCATGCTGGGTGGAAAGCAGAAGAGGAATCCCTCCTGAGAGGTAGCATGGGCAGGCAGTTCTGTGTTCCTGGAGAGGCTGGATCCCAGAACGACTCACACGGCACTTAGACATTTAACTGTCATCTCCCAAGACCCCGTAAGAACCCTCTTCTTGTTCAGATGACATCCCCTGAGCAGACGCCCAGGTTCTCAGTGTTGGTTCCACATCTGGTTCTTAAGGGAGCCATACTGAAGTGCCGAAACTCGTGTGTGCCTGCTCTTGCCAGGACTGTTTTAGGGCCTGGGGACATAATGTAAAATAAGCCTCTGCTCTCAACTTCCATTCAAAAGGGAAACGGAAAAACACATAAGAAAATGCATGGCACAGTGTCTGCAGTGTGGCATGCTATGGCGAAAAATAAGGGGAATGAGGGCGGCCAGGGAAGGCCTGGCTGAGGGCAGGTCTGAGGTAGATGAGGGGCAGCTATGATGGCCCCTGAGGTTTCTCCTGGAGCCTGAATGTCAGGGCTTCTGAGACTTGGCTTGTTCAGCTTGTCACCTATCCCAGTGCCTAGAAGGTACCCCGGGCACAGAGGTCTCTGGAGGGGGAAAGGGCAGTCCAACCAATCACACGCACCTGATGCGAGAGGCCGCTCTGCAGCACGCTGTTCCTGGCGATCTCACACAGGTCACATGTGCTCAGCTTCCACACTTGGGCTGCGATGGCATACTCCTCCATGAGTGCTTCCTAGACCCCGCCCCAGAGCACACGGGTTAGGTGATGCAGCACTGCAGCCTTGGACACAAAAAGCGCTCTCCCGTGGCTTTCCTCTACTGCCTCGCACCCATCTGTTTGTGTGCAGCTGCCGGTCACCACATGAGATAAATCAAGGAAACATCTAGGTTTGTTTGCTCACCAGCACTGAGGGCCTAGCAGGTCAGAAAGCTGGGTCCTGCTCTTCTGTGAGAGTCCTTATAAAAGGGAGACTTCTTAGGTAAATGAAGGAACATTCATGCCAACTAACAAAACAAGGATCTGTAAGTGCGACCCAAAGCAGCAGCCTCTAAGATTGACCATCAAGTGACAAAGGCTTTGACAGAGAAACAGAAGTGAGCAGAGGGAACCCTAACTGGCAACAGCTTGGTCAAGCAATTCAACCAGTTAACTATTGCGGTGTGATTAACTGGTGCACTGAGATTAACTGGTGCAGTGGGATTAACTGGTGCAGTGTGATGATTAACGGGTGCAGTGTGATTAACGGGTGCAGTGTGATAACTGTGCAGTGGGATGAACTGGCGCAGTGGGATTAACTGGTGCAGTGTGATCAGTAGCTCCATTCCAGGGCCTCATATATCCAACTGGAGCTGAGTTGTTGTAATCCAGGTCGAGCCTGAGTTGAGCTGTTGAGCCTTCTGCTGGAGCTCACACACAAGGCCAGCGGCCTGCCTCAAAAACTCAGCGCCCCTGTAGTCTGGCACATGTTCAATAATTCATTCTATGTTATGTGCATTGGTGTCTTGTCTGTGTGTCTGTAAGGGTGTCGAATCCCTGGAGCTGGAGCTAGTCTTGAACTGCCATGTGGGTGCTGGGCATTAAACCCTCGTCCCCCGGAAGAGCATGTGGGTGCTGGGCATTAAATGCTGGTCCCCCGGAAGAGCACCAGTGCTTGTAATTGCTGAGCCATCTCTCCAGGCCCCGTCCCTCCGCTGAATCAGGCACATTTTTAGTGCCTGCTTTTTGCTTTACTTTTTTGTTTTTGTTTTGTTTTGTCTTTGGAGACAGCGTTTCTCTGGGTCACAATCCCAGCCATCCTGGATCTCTTTGTAGACCAGGCTGGCCTCGAACTCGGAGATCTGTCTGTCTCTGCCTCACGAGTGCTAGAATTAAAGGCGTGCACCACTGCGCCTGACTAGCTTTGCTTTTTATTTAACAGACTATTTCCATTAAAATGTTCAAAAATAAAAGTTAAAATGAGTAAAATGTAACATTAAATACGAACAAGAAAGGCTCCTCCCCCCACACACACATGGGGAGATGCTGCAGTCCCAAGGGGCTGGGCTTAGCCACGGCCCTGCTCTGACCGGGAACTGTCTGCCGTCCGTCACCAACCCTTTCTTTCCCACCCATTGCCTCCAGCTGAGGGTCTTAAACTGCGCTGACAAAGGCCTCTGGGATTCAGAGACCTTTTGCCAACTTCTTTTGCCAACTGTGTAGCTGTTGCGAGGCAGGATTGCTTTCATCCACTTTTCAGGAAACTGAATGCGTGCAGAGATGGGACCCCAGCTGTCTCCTATTAAGTGAGACATTAAAGCAAACTGCAGAACAACCACCACTGCTCTTGGGATTGCTGTTTTGGGAAATATTTTCTTAACATTTTTTTTTTTTTGCTATTTATACAATATTTAATGATTCCATTACTATTTTGGGATGGGTGGAGGTGTGTGTGTTATTGTCATCATCGTTGGTTTTAGTTTCTTGGTTGTTTTTGTTTTGTTTTGATGCAAGGTTTCATCTGTAGCCCAGGCTGGCCCCAACTCTGGGTCCCACTGCCTCAGCCCCCCAGTGCTGGATCACTGGCAGCAAACCGACACAGTACTATTTTTTAAAGGTGAAAGATTTTTACACTCAGAAGAGAAACCAGGGTAGTATATTACTGTTTTTAAATAAGTTTGTAAATATTTTTAAAAGCATTCCTACTTTCTCATACCATAAAGAGCAACAGACACGATAAAGATGGGAGGAAGCCCCCTGAAGGTTTCCATTCTGGGTGCCAAGGACTCTGCAGCTTCTATTGCCTGCTAGTTGGTGGCTGATCTTGTCAGCACCAGTAGAATGCTCTGGGAACTCTCGTGGATGTTACCCATGCGTGACATCATCCTTCCCTTTTCTCCTCCCAGAGACCCAAAGCACAATCATGAAGATACTACTGGCAAATCCAGATGTGGTGGCACATGCAAAGGCATTCCAGAGGCATGGGCAGAAGCAGGAAGATCTCTGTGATTTCAAGGCCAGCCTGGTCTACACATCAAGTTCTAGGTTCTAGCCAGTCATGGCTATACAGTGAAACCTGCTCTCTCCCAAAAGGGACAAATACTATTAATCTAAAAGATTTTGCCTCAATTTCTGGATGCGTGGTGTATTAGGCTATTAGACTCTGTTAGCTTAGGGAAGACGGTGTTTTTTGCCCACTGCACAAATAGAAAGGAAGACAATACGGAGTGTTCTAATAACTCTATCAAGATCACAGAGATACATCAAAATAAAAAAGGACCAATGACTGTGGAGCACCCCTGAACTCCCCACATCCTCACAGTAGCAGGCTGGGGAGCCCCAGGACTGATGGCCGCGGAGAACCCCTGAACCCCCATATCCTCACAGTGGCAGGATGGGGAGCCCCAGGACCGGTGGCTGTGGAGCACCCCTGAACCCCCACATCCTCACCTTGGTGTAGTGGAACTGCATAGGGTCATCAGTGGAGAGTGAGACATGCAGTCCCTTGTGCAGGAATTCCCGAAGCGGGTTCTTGGAATATTCCAGAAACAGGCTGTTGTTACTGAGAGGAGACATGGCAATAGGGATCTGAGCCAGGTAGTAGAGATACTGCAGTACAGGACTCTGCAAGAGAACAGCGAGCACTCATGAGACATGTGCCAGAGGGTTGGCCAATGCCGACGGAAACCAGAGGCTGAGAGTGTCTGGACCGCGAAAGCGGCGATGTCCAGGCCCACCCACCCCTGCTGCCTGCACTCCTCTCATTGCTGTGACATGCAGGGAGTCTTGCCCACTGTTTGCAATACCCACATCTTACTCTGCACAGGGTGGGCAGGCCACAAGAACCCCCATATGTGTGAGAAACATTCAAATTCAGACTTTCATTGGTTTGGTTATAAAACATCCTTTATAGGTTTGTGTGTCTGAGTCTTGGGTCACTAGCTGGTGGCACTGTTTTGGAAGGTTGTGGAACCTTTAGAAAATAGAGGAGAAGGGTCACTGGTTGTGGGCCTTGAAGTTTTCTAATAGCTAGGACCCACTTCCCACCCATCTTCCACTTCCTGACTTCAGATGCAACATAACCCGAGTATCATTGCATCCCATGATGGAATGTATCTTTCAAAGTGTGAGCCAAGCTAGCCCCCCCCCCCCCTCTTAAGATGCTTCCTGTTAGGTGTTTGAACAGGGCAGAGAGGAAGTGACCAGCAGAGGGCTGTACACACTCTAGCCCCTCGGAGACCTAACTGGAAGGGAGGAGGCAGGTTTTTTGCTATAGTTCCCTGTTGTAGCACTGTCTCTTACACGTGTGACCAGAGAGAGGACGTCAGGGCCATAGTAAGGGTACATAGCGTAGCTGAGTACCTAGATTCAGTGACATCACCTGCACAAAGCAGAAGCTAGATGGCTGCTGTGGCCACCACTGGGGACAATCTGAGTCAGCTACGGACCTCATGTGAATCCTTTGTCCAAAGCCTCTAGAATGAGGGGCCTAGGAATACTGCAGCGCAGAGCAAGGGCTGTTAGTCAGTGTGGAGGGATCCCAATTCTGTGCTTAACATTGCATTAAGATTATGCTATTAAAAAAAAAGATTATGCTATAGAAGAAGGTGGCTGGGGAGACGGCTCAGAGCAGGCAGTGCTCTTGTAGAGGACCTGAGTTACGTTGGGGGCAGTTCACAATAACCTTAATTCCCGTCCAAGGGACAGGACAGCCTCTGCAGGCCCCTGTGCTCCCTCATGCACTGACTCACACAGAGACACACATGTATAAACATAATTTTAAAAAATTAGTCTTTAAAAAAGAAAGAAAAGGGGGCCTGGAAATACTGAATAACTGGCGCTGCTTCTATTAAGTAAGGAGGCGATTTCCGTTTACTTCTTTTTAAAAATCTTAATCATGATTTTGGTTATTTTATGATTAAAAGTGAACCCCAACTTCTTTTTTTTTCTTTTTTCAAGATAGGGTTACACTGTGTAACAGTTCTGGCTGTCCAAGAACTCACTCTGTAGACCAGGCTAGTCCCGAACTCACAGAGATCCGCCCGCCCCCGTCTCCCAAATGCTGGGATTAAAGGCCTGAGAGTAAACCACAGCTCTGCTGAATCCGGTTGTGTTTGTTTGTTGATGAGGAAGAGAATGAGGAAGGGAGGGAGAAAGGGAAGAGAGAGAGAGAGAGAGAGAGAGAGAGAGAGAGAGAGAGAATGATATTGTGAAGGGAAGTAGGGAGAAGTTAGAGGGGAAAGAAAATGATCAAAATATATGAAAACAATTAAAATGTAAAAATTGTCAGTGAACCTAAGAAAACTGCAGGTAGCCCAGCCCTCCAGAAGCTATAGCCTCCAGCACCACTGACCGCCATTCTGGGGTTGGGGAGGAGATGGAACCCAGCACACGCAGCATGGCCTCGGGGAGTGGTCCACCTACCTTCTTGAGGAGCAACCCATGGGAAATGTTGTCTGCAGTCAGGAAGGCGGACACTAGGTGGGTGATGGAGCCTGCTTCCCCACAGTGAGGCCGGAACAGGAACGTGCTCAGGCCTCGTTCCCTGTGGAAGGGAGGCTCCAGGTCAGGACATGCCCCTGGTTTACCGTGCCCACTCCCCCAGCCCAGGATACACTCCAGAGGGGATAGCCCCATGGCATGGTCAGCACAGCTAACCCAGTGCAGCCTAGAAACTGCCCCTCCTATGACGCAGAAGCTGAGAGACATGACTTCCAGGGCAGAGGAATAGCAATAGAGAGAGGCCCTGCCTTCCTTCACCCTTCCTCCCTTCCCTGCTTTCCAGGACTGTGGCCTCCATCCACCATGAGAAACCAAGTCCAAACTCTTTGCCATAGAAATGAGCAAAGGCCCAGAGGGTGACATGGGTGGAAGACATTGAGCAAGTCAGTGACAAAGCCGCACCTGGAAAGCCTGTCTCCCAGAGCTCAGCTAGGCCCCCCTCCACCCTGGTGCCATGCTCTTCCCTCAACCCTATTCTAAACCTCCACACCACAAACTTAGGTTGACTCCGTGCTAGCCAGAGAGAAGCCATGCTCCCAAAGGAAGGTAAAGGAATATCAGACTTGTAGAGAAGGGAGTGTGGCTGTGTCCTGTGTCCCCTGGGCTTATGTCGACTGAACATGCTTCACCCCCATCTCTCCTGTGCCTGGACTCTGCCAATCACATGCAGTTACGTTTTTCCAAAGCACAAATGCATGTGTGCAGATGGCTGAACGGCAGTAAACAAGCATGCATATGTGTCGGCATGTCCCAAGGATCTACAAGGCCACACAGAGATGTGTGCTGGTGAATATGTACATATGAACACGTGCGTGCAAATGTATAGCATCGCTGCACACAGGACTCATATCTGTACTGGCGCGAGTCTCCTCATGCGCATGCCCGCACGTGTGAGCAGCTGTGATGAATTTAAGTAGCTGTTTGGGTGTGCGTGTTGGCAGAAGTGAACGCAGACCCCGCGGATCACACGTGTGGAACAACGGGCTCGTTCCAGAGCCACCTCACCCACCTGCGGAGGTTGTTCAGTACCATGATGTTGGCATACATGTAGTACAGGTAGTAGCTGTAGGGTGGGTTCTGCTCGCTGGTCCAGAGGTCTGGACTGGGACTCTTTTCTGAGAACATGTGGTCACTGTGCTTGGACTCGTCATCCACACTGTCAAACCCTGTCACCTGTGTGGGAAGTAACGACAGTGACATTGAGCCAGGGTAGGATCATCCAGGACTCAGCTCGGCTCCAGGCGGGGCTAAGGAGCTCACACTTCTGTTGGGGATCCTTAGCCCTCAAAGGCACAGAGATGGGGTGCAGCCCCTCAGTGTGTCCCGTAGGGCTCCCCAGTGGGCCCAGTAAACCAGCCTGGAGAATGCCCAGCCCTGGTGTGGCAGCAGAGACAATGAAGAACCTGAGGCTGGGCTGGATGAGGGTGAATCTGAGCTGCCAAGTTTTCTGTTTGCCATGCTGAAGAGGAGGTGCTGCAGGAAACGGGAGCCACTGCCAACTGCAGCAGTGACCGTCTGGGGTGGGAGGGGAACCTCCATGATAGCCTGTGCACCCACTCTCATCCCTCAAGCCCTCCTGGCCTTCCAGCTCACCAGCGAGCTAGCACTCAAGTGTCACTGTGCGGGGGGTGGGGAAGGGGTGACTATGGCCTCGTTTTATTGTTGAGCAAGCCGGAACCGAAGTGATTTAGGAAACCGCCCAAGTGGGATGAGCGGGTTCTGGGCCCATATAGACTCCAGGGCTGGTTTGGGCTATAGGGAGAGGATTCCTTTGGGCTTGTTGGGTAAGGCACCAGCTGGATGCCTGACACAGCAGTGGCCCAAGAGGCATCTCTGCTCTGTTGGGAAGGACCTGGGAAATCCTTTCTAGCAAGTATCTCTAATCTCCAGGCTGAGCTGAGGATTCCTGTCCATGGTCGTCCTTCTCTACTGGGGATTTCTGCCCATGGCCGCCCCTCTCCACTGTGGACAGATACAACCTTGCCCAGCATTACCAGCAACTGCTACCCTGAGAAGCAGCCTCCTCTCCACTCCGTCCTTTAGACAGCTTCTTGGAGCTGGCAGCCCAGGACTGGGGTCTAGGAGCTGGGAGGGAAGCAGAGTAGGAGGGAGGAGGAAGACCAACCGGGGCCCTGTGGAGCAGGTGTGCCCCCTTCTTGCACACTGAGCTCACGAGAGGCCCCAGAACTTACGTATTTGAGGAAGAGGTGAAGCTCCCGGTTATCTTGGGGGTCAATGGTAGCCTTGAAAAGGGGCAGGAAGATATTCTCCAGCATCTTCCCAAAGTTTGGCAGTAGTTTCTTTGACCTAAATATGTCACTGGGGAAATCAAAGGCTCGCTCGTTAGGACTTGATCTGCTGGGTGGGCCCCGGTCACTTTCTCAGCAGAGCAAACACCCAGTGCAGAGAGTGTCCTGCAAACTCCGCATCTTCTGTGCCCACCAAGTCAGAGGCCACCCCGAGAGTGAAGCGCTGGGCTTCAAGCTGGGTGAGATCAGATGAAGGAGTCCTCAAACAGACTCTGCCCTCGGCTGCTCTAAACCCCACGCCCAGCCCAGCTGGGGACAAGAGAGGCACTCTGAGTGACAGGGAGAGGTCAGCAATGCAGGACTCTGCCGGTCATGCTGTGCCCCAGGCTCACCCAAGTCTTTAATGAGAAAGCAGGAAGAAGTCCCCACCAAGGCCTTGCCGCATATTCTTCAAAAGCAAGAGTGGCGTGTGCTGAGAGCCAAACACAACCACTTCTCCCCACCCCTCAATAGCACAGGAGTCATGGATACAGGCTGTGGTCCCCAGAGAACCCAGGGCAGACAAGGGCACCGTACTTACTAGATCCGGGGCACCTGGATGATCCAGCGCATGTTAGGGGAGTAGACCTTGTGCTGGATGAACCAGCGGGCCAGGCTGTGCCACTCCTGGGGACTTCGGCCATAGATGGAGAGTCGCGGTTCTGAGTACTGGTACTTGCTGTCCTCCAGCTCCCGGGCCACCTCCTGGTACCAAGAAGAACTAAGTCAGCCAAAGAGATCCCAGCTCTATGGGAGACCGCAATCTCCAAGTGGGCCCTGGGATCCTTTAGCTCCTTGCTCGTAGGTGGGAAGGCTGATCTAAATCTCTTGTGTTGCCATGTAAGCACCGACTCCCCAGCCAAGGCTTCTGGGAGGGAGGCCAGGGTTCGACACAGGCATGCTGTAGAAACGGGCCTGGCTGTAGAACCAGGCTGAGCAGCGGCTGTGTCTCCACTTGGAGCCAGCCTGCGACCAGCCGAGTTCAGGCTGCAAGCAGACAGGGGTGGCACCAGGATACTATGAGCTCTTCCTTCCTCTCCCCTTCCCTGTCATTGACCCACACACCTTCCCATGCTTGAGAGCAGGAGACCAGCAGGGGCCAGTGCTGGGTGGTACAAGGGCCTTCAGGGAGAGGAAGGGACAGAGGTCATGCCTGCCCCTACTTTTTGAAGGCAGTTGACGTCAGGCATCTGAAGGGACTAAGGGTTCACTCACCTTGACCATCCGAGCAAAGTACTCTCCTCCCAGGAAGTTTTCAGTCTTCAAATACAGGTCCCGAAGTTCACTGGCCCCCACGGGGTTGTACTTGGAGTTGAACTTGTCAAAGCGGTGGAAAGTCTGCCGGCCCTATGAGCAGGAGCCAGCAGTCAGCTCCACCACGTTGCCCTGCAGCTACCATGTTTCTCCAGGCCATTACAAGACAGCCACACTGGAAATGTTGTCGTCCCCCTCTCTGTTTCCCTCTCCCTCCCTCCCTCCCTCCCTCCCTCCCTCCCTCCCTCCCTCCCTCCCTCCCTCCCTCCCTCCCTCCCTCCCTCCCTCCCTCCCTTCCTTTCTTTGAGACAGAATCTCACACTATGTAGTACAAGGTAGCGTCAAACTTGCAATCCTTCTGCCTCATCCTCCAAAGGGCTAGGATCATGTTCGAATCACCATGCCCAGCTCGCTGTAATTTCATGAATGCCAGGGTCATGTCCCCGCAGTCAACATAGGACTATTTGGACAGGATGATGGTGGAGTCTGATGAACACAATTGCCACACAGAGCAGAGGGTTCAAGACCACTGAACAATCAAAAATTACGAGTTTAGCCAGGCGGTGGTGGTGCACGCCTTTAATCCCAGCACTCGGGAGGCAGAGGCAGGCGGATCTCTGTGAGTTCGAGGCCAGCCTGGTCTACAAGAGCTAGTTCCAGGACAGGAACCAAAAAGCTATGGAGAAACCCTGTCTCGAAAAATTAAAAAAAAATAATAATAACGAGTTTAGCGTCAGGGAAAACGGCTCAGCAATTGGTGTGCTTACTGCACACACTATGGATCAGAGTTCAGATATCCAGAAACCCATGTGAATGCTGGGTGGCTGTCATGGCCCTGCCTGTAATTCCAGCTTCAGAAGGCAGAGAAAGGGGACCCCCAAAGAGACTAAGACCAACCATAGCAGTGAGCTCTAAGTTTGATGGAGAGACCCTGCCTCAATTAATATTGTGGGAGAGCAATCCAAGGTGACTCCCAGATTGACCTCAGGCCTTTACACACACACACAAGTGCAAAACCATACATACACCACAGAAAAATGGGATCAGAAAAAGAAAGAATAAAGTTCTTACTGTGCCTTTTTAGGTCTGCAGTATTTCCTGTGTGTATCTGTTATGTTTGCGTTGTCTGTGAATACTGTGTTACTCTCTGACTGTTGAAGGTCATGCTGCTATGAACCCCAGTCTGCAAGTGTCTGTTGACATCCCAGTTTTCAATGCCTTCAAGTGTACGAGGAGGAGTCAACAGTAGTGGATTCTGCATCTTAAAGAACCACGATGTAGTTTCCACAGCAACCACGCCACCATTCAACACTCTAATAGTTTTGAAAACTAAAAGTTGCATGATACTCATCACTTTATAAATCTTTTTAAAATATTTTTTTTTTTTTTTTTTTTTTTTTTTTACTTCTCTGTGTGTGCCTGTTTGGCTGGATGTGTTCCAAATGCATGCAGAGCCTGTAAAAGCCAGAAGAGGGCGCTGGGGTCCCTGGAACTGTAGTTATAGGCACTAGTGAGCTATTGACTGTAGGTTCTGGGAACTGAACCCCTCTTCCGCAAGAGCTCTTAGCTTCTGGCTCTCCAGCCCCACAGTCATCGTTTTATAGACAAGAAAATAAAAGTTTAAATGAGTCACCTAAAGACGCATGACTCCTAAGTGGGATTAGCCTTGGGACCATCTGACTTCATGCTGCATAGTCTTCCTTTGACACACATTTGTTCCCAGCACTGTTATTCAATAACACCAGATTCCTTCCATGGCCTCTACCGCAAGCAGAGAAAGATGATCCCCCCAGCCACCCGCTGCCAAGCACAGCTATGGTGGCTTCTGTGGGCAGAGCATTCCCCGACGGAGGTGCCAGGGCAGAAGCTCACTCACCGCATGGACGTCCAGCGAGTCCACTGTGAGGTCGTAGGGGTCCATGTGCAGGCTGTCGAACACCTGCCGCAGGGTGATCTTCCGACCTAGCTTCTCGGCCACGGTTCTGTCCGGCTCTGTCTGGTATGTGTGCTTGATGAAGCGCAGCAAGTGCTTCTGGTTCATGCAGGCTGCCGCGTGAATGTGCGTGTCCACCTGGAACACATCCCCGCTGGCCAGTGAGCCGGGTCCCCTCCCCTGGTGATATGGGAGTCCCCTCTGTGTGCTGTGATTGCCATTAATGAATAGAGAAACTACTTTGGACCTATAGCAAGGCAGAACTTAGGTAAGGCAGGGAAAGCTAGGCTGAATGCTGGGAGAAAGAAGGGCGGAGTCAGAGAGAAGCCATGAATCTTTCCCCCTGAGACAGATGTTGGCAATATTACCCAGTAAGCCACTGCCACATGGCGATTCACAGATTAATAGAGGTGGGTTAATTTAGGATATGAATTAGCCAGAAATACGCTTAAGCTATTGGCCAAACAGTATTGCAAATAATACAGTTTCTGTGTGATTATTTGGAAGCTGGGTGGCCAGGACCAACGAACAATCAACCCCTCTTCCTATACCCTAGTTACCAAAGAACCACAGCCCTCGATGTGGAGCACAGAGTCTTAGCACTACGTGGGTGGTGGAGGCTGTACCCACCATCCCCCTTCCTGCTTCTCCTCCAGCCCTCAGAGTTAGCCCCCTTCCCTGCAGCCCCGCCATCCAGCTTACCTCTAAACAGCATTAAGATATTTTTGTTTTAGTTTATTATTTTTTCTCTCTTGACGAATCCTCAGTGGCCCCCGCATGCTGGGGAACCCAAAACTTTAACCTGAAATCAAGGCTGCATGCACCGTAATTCTCCCCTTCCTGCCCCCATCACGTGTGGGGAGCCACTTAGACTTCTCAGGCACCAAGCTGCTCTATGCTGGTTCACATGGCCCATGCCTTTCCTCAGCCTGGCAGGTCGTCTTTCTTCCCACCAGGCTGATCTGTTTCCTTTTGCCTCCTCCACCTGGAAGACCCCCGGGCACAGCTAATCCAGTCTCTCCCTTGCCCAGCCTGGGCACTTGGTACAGTCAACCACACCCGTGAGCACATCCTCCTGACCCCCCTTACATGTGTCTGTCTACTTGGAAGTTCCTCAAGGATGGGGACCAGGTGCATTGCATCCAGGTCTGTGGCACCCATCCCAAGGATTGGGCCAAAGTATCAGGCGAGTCATGGGTAGATGAAAGAATGGGTGAACCCACAGTACCATCAGTTCCAGGGGTTTCATGTAACTATTGAAACCCCACTCTTCCCGCTGACTTCTCTGGGAGTTCCCAAAACAATCTCCCCAATAGAGGTAAGAGGGTGGTCACCCCACCTTTCTCCGTTAATTCTGTCTCACCCCAAACCCAGGAATTCCAAGCCCATACATCAATTGATGTCCTTACTCTAAGCCCACATGTGGACTCAGACTTCAGGGCTAATTCTAACTCACTGGAACAGGCAGGAACCTGGAGCGTGGTTCCCCTTACACTCAGTGGAAACAGATTCCTCATAGGAGGCCCCCCCCAAGGAGCCCAGTGGGTTCGCAACAATGTTTCAGGTCTTCCATAGCATGCTAAACTGCAGCGCCAAGTTGTCTCTTCACCTCCGGCCTCTTCCTCTTGGTCTCCTGGGACAGCGCATCATCACCCCAGACGTATTCCACTTGTGCCTTTAGAGACTTTATTTATGTTTACATAATAGAGAGAGAGAGAGAGAGAGAGAGAGAGAGAGAGAGAGAGAGAGAGAGAGAGAGAGAGAGAGGAAGAGGAGGAGGTCTGGGAAGAGGGTGCTCCTGAGAGAGGGGAGGAGGTCTGGGAGGAGGGTGCTCCTGAGAGAGGGGAGGAGGTCTGGGAGGGGTGGGGGTGCTGAAGAGGGCATTGGCTCCCCTGGAGATGAAATCACATGCAGTTGTGAGCTGCCTACCATGAATGGGACCTGGACTTCAGTCCTCTGCAAGGACACCAAAAACTGCAACCACTGAGCCATCTCTAGGCCCCACCTGTGCCTTTAACTTTTCTCTTTACTCAACAACTCTCAGATGTGGACCATCAGTTGAAAGTTCCAGAACTAAACTGACTGCTTATCTGACATCTCTATTTGAGGAACTCAAAGACAGTTCAGATTTAATGTGCCCCCAACACTGCACTCCCTGTCTCCGACCACAGTCCAAACATGGCCATCTCCCGGGTCTCACTCAGCGTCTGAGAAATGGCACATCCTGAACCCAGATGTTCACCATGAAAACGTGGGGCATACGCAGTCTTCGCGGTCCCTTGTCCCAGTACCAGCCAATCCCATCAGTCCTCCCCTGCAGACAGATGTGCTCCAACCTCACTGTCATAAGAACTCTCCCTCCTGGGTCCAGAATGGCCTCTTCCCAGGTCCCGGCAACTTCTCCTCTTGTCCACTATCCACTATGCAAACCTCGCACACACACATACAAGCTAGAGCTGACATTTTTAAAAACACTATCACTAATCTTGGGGTGAGGGCTGTGGTAGTTTGAATGTAATTGGCCCCCATAAGCTTAGAGAGAGTGGCACTATAGGAGAAGTGGCTTTGTTGGAGTAGGTGTGGCCGTGTTGGAGGAAGTGTGAGGGCTTTGAGGTCTCATATTGCCCAAGCCTTGCCCAGTGTCTCAGTTTACTTCTTATTTCCTGCGGACCAAAGATGTAGAACTCTCAGTTTCTTCTCCAGCATCGTGTCTGCCTGCACACTGCCATGTCCCACCATCATAATGATGGACTGAAACTGTACGTCACCCAATTAAACGTTTTCCTTTGTAAAAGTTGCCATGGTCACAGTTTCTCTTCACAGCAATGGAAACCCTAAGACAACATCAGCCGGACCCATCTCCCTGTCACCTCTATCCCCACTCTTTCTGGTATGTTCCACCTACCAGGCAGGCTACAGGAAGAGCTGATTAAGTCTTAGTGGGCATGCGGGGTCACCTTGCATGAGCCCAGGAAAACTAAGAGAGGTGTTCCTGTACACCAGCCTGAACCCTGTAGCTGCCGCTGACTGGGCTCTCTGCCAAGGCTGGGGTGAGGAGGCACTGACCTCAAGCCAGGGAATGCTGTCCACAGCTGGTTGTTCATCTGTAAGTCATGCCAAGCTAGACATTTGATCTACTGGACTCTGTGTACATTATCTCAGCCAGCCATGGTGTTGGACACATCACTCACTCAACAGGGTCCTTCCTGACATCAGTTTCTGACACTCCTCCAAGAAAGACAGAAACAACTCAAAGCTGTGAAGCCTGAAACATGACACAGAGCAGGGCGGAGGCTCTCGGCTTCAGAGATGAGACCAGACAAGATGAGTCTGGCTTTACTGGGTGCCGCACAGCCTGACTCCTATCTCAGCGTGACTCCACACATTCTAGCTGTGTCTTCCAGCCTCCAGGTCATACACACTGCCTCTCGTGGCTCCCATGAGTCACGGGACCTAGAATGAAAACAGCTGGACGATCTAGGAGTCACCCAGTCCAAACTTTAGAATCTCAAAAGTGACTCTTTTAGGAATAAGTCCAAAAGGTCTTCACTGGAGATCAGTGTCTTCCATTCACCAGAAAAACCTACATGAGTACTGTCCCATGAGATGAATACTCTGTCATACATGAACACATGAATACTGTCCCATGAGATGAATACTCTGTCATACATGAACACATGAATACTGTCCCATGAGATGAATACTCTGTCATACATGAGTACTGTTACATGAGATGAATACTCTGTCATACATGAACACATGAATACTGTCCCATGAGATGAATACTCTGTCACATGAGATCCTGGTTCCTACAAATAGTAACATCTCAGTGCAGGACTGGTTGATATTTGGGACCTGAGCTGACGCTGGCCATTCCCACACCATGCAGACATGAGTAATCAATAATACTATTCTTTCTCTAAGCTTGAACACCTCAGGGAGCCAATCCCCACTGGTCAGGCTTAGCTCAGATGACACCTATGGTGTCCCTTGATGTGACATTTGACCAAAGTGGACAATGTCCATTTGCATCCAGTGCCCAACTTGCAAGTAGCAAACCTAGCCCTTCCTTCTTTCTAAGCGCTGGGCAGAAAATGCATGTCTCAGTTACAGGGTCCTTCTGCTTGGGGCTCATAGTTGTCCTAACTCATTCTGCCACCCACACAGACACATGCCATGCCCCAGGTTCTGCCTTCCGAGCCTGGCCCTGGACATGACAGTCACCACAGAGATGGGATGTCCCTTCCCAGCCACCGTGGATTTTAAGCTCCCAGTCTTGTCCCCAGAACACAGGATTTGAAGAGGAAATAAAGCATCCAGTACCCAGCAGGTCAGCTCTCCTGCCCTGGAGGAGCAAGCACAGCCTAATTCAGCAGCTCTGGACTCACGTTTATGAACCAAGCAAGGTGCCCAAGACCAGACTGCTGTGTCATAGAGTAGGCATCAACCCCAGACTGCCAGAGAACGCCAAGAATCATCTCTGCAGTCTCCATACACTCCCACACCGAGACTCTCCCATGCCATGGCCAAGGAGCAGCCCAGGGATAGTCTAGGCAGTGCAGGGATGGCCACAGAAATGTACCAGACACACAGCCAGCTAGGCCAGCCTGGCCCCAAGCATGGGGAGACAGGCGCAGAGCTCCCATGCCTGCTCAGGGCAGGGCTGTGCTGGATCCAGAGAGGTGTTTCACTGGACTGCCAGGATGTGCTGAGTTCCTACAGCAACTGAGGCACCACCTGACTAAACACCCAAGGTTCCCAGAAAAGGAACAAACAGTGGCTATCATGGCTGGGTCTAACCATGACCGTTCACCTCTGTCCAGGCATACTTAGAGATGCCTTCCTAACCCATGTGCCCTACTCTCGCTTCTGAAGGCTCCTCGTCCAGTCTGAGACTTCTGGCATTCTTAAAATACCCATGGGGTTCCAAGGTTCAGAACCCTCCCATGGCCCTGCAGCCTCCCATCCCCTCCTGGCTGACATCTAAGTTCCAGCCCCACCTGCTTGCCCTCTCTCCCTTCCTTTCCCCTCTCCTGACTTCTGCAGGTGCCGCTCCCTCCGCGGGAATGCCACTCTTTCCTTCCCCACATCACACACCCCTGCTTAGTTCCGGCCTTTCCTTGAAAGCTGCTCCCCACCCCCATCACAGCCCTAGTCTGGAAATTCTTAACAGCACGTGCTCCTAAGCCTCACTGTGTCCTACCTACCTGGAAGAAAGTGGAAAAGCTCTAGACACACACACCTGTCCTTATTTCACCCTTGCAGAAGGTGCCAGAGATACTTGGCTATTCCATGGGTAGAAGAGGGGCAGAGACAGGAGTATCTCAGTGATTCACTTTAAGGGTTCTGACTCCAGAGGATGTAAAGCTTCCACCTCCTAAGTCCAAAGAAGTCTTAACAGCTTTTCCTCAGTGATGACTCTAACCCATTCGCTACCCCCAAACCGCCAGTGCTTAACTGTCCAGACCATTAGCAGACTGTCCCGATGCTGGAGAAAGAGACTTGCACCAGTGGAGGCACACACGGATATAGCGTGGTACTGTGGTGTCTGAGGATGCCGTTCACCAGTCTTCCTCCTAATTTGAGCATCTTATCACACCAGGCTCCTCTGAGCGAGAAGGCTGAACAGCTGGGAGACCTGACGCTCACCCAGCTCCAGCCGTAAACAGACTCAGGGCATCATTCCCCGGTCCCAGTGTAGGGCCAGGCGAGTGGCTCGAACACTGGTGGTGACGTACCTTTCTCACATTATAGAAGTCTCTGTGGGGGTTACTCTTCAGTTCCTTGAACTCTGACATCTCGTTTAACATCTCATGAAGGCTGAACTTGGATTCCAGAAAGTTCAGTCGCCGGTGACAATAGGTTTTCCTGCAAGTCAGTGAGAGATAGAGACCACAGTAAGAAGTCATATCAAACATCAGTTTAGCGACCTCCAGAGAAGGTCCCCTGGGTGGAAAGGTCAGGCTCTGATAGGATGGAGGAGAAGAGCTAAGATGCTTCCAGCGTCCCTCAGATCCGCCCAGCATGCCTGAGCCATCTTGCCTGTGAGGGGACAGCTAAGACACGAGAGGAAAGCACCAAGTCTGGGACCTCATGCAGGTTTCTGTTGTCTTACGTGTTTGGGCAATTAGCGCAGAAATAAGTGTCTGATGCGTAGCCATGGAGACGGTAACACCCCAGACTGAAGGGCACATGATGAGGCCAGTGTCTGAGCAGCCCTGCCATTGTTTCCCTCACCTCACTGCTACAGCCAGACGTCTCCCACACCCAGCTCAGCTGCCTGGTCACAGACCTGAACACAATTCACACCTCCCTGCCTCCTAGGCATACCCAAACAGCAGTTGCCTTCATATCTACTGCCCTAGGCCTTCACGGAGAGCAGCTTCGCGGATCTAGAGAGATGGCTCAGTGGTTACAAGCACATATTGTTCTTGCAGAAGACCTGAGTTTGACTCCTAGTATCCAAATCACGACTGCCTGTAACCAGCTCCAGAGGACCTGGCTGCTTCTGGTCTTCTCAGATGCAGATATAGACTTGTACATATAAATAAATGACAATGATGACATTTCTAATGCCACCCTACAGCAATGTCATCATCTACATGCAGAGTCGAGCCCTGGGGTGAGCACAGGGGTCTCCAGGTAGGAAAGGAAGGATAATGTCACTCTCTTCAGTGTTTGTCCCAAGAAGGTCTCTCGTTGATAGCTTCTCAGACAACAGTCACTGCCCATACCCCTGGCCAAGGAAGGCTTCCCAGAAACTGTCCCTTCCTCTCCGGGGTGTTAGTTCTGGCCTCTGCTCAGTGAGGACCAAGAGCTAGCTGCCTGCCCTCCCTTCCTGCTCTTTTCTCACAGAGATTAGACCTACACCCTTCAGAGCAAAACCCCAAATGCACTCTGGTGGCCCTCACTTTTCCAAGACTTCTATTCCCAAGGCGCAGACAACTAACCCTTTACAGTTCGTTGGTTAGCTCACATTCCTACCGGAAGAGAGCTACCAGCCCTGTCAACTCCACCCAAGCCCTCAAACACGGGTGGGGACACGAAAGGCCCAAGCTTACTGCATGCTACATTCAAAACCACGGAAAGCCCAAGAGCTGAAGCGACAGTCTTTACTCCTTCCATGCTTGTCCGGGCCCTGGGCTGGCAACTCTCTGCAGTGTTTCCTGACCCAAGGAGAGGGTGACGGCTGGTGTAAGGGACACAAGTAGCCACTGCACATGGAAGTTTCTGCACGTGTGTATGCAGTGGGGACAGCAATATCAACTCTAAAACTGTGACTCCCCCAAAAAAGAAATTCAGGATAGTTTGCATGCATCAAAGCCAGCTGCTCCTTCCACAGCACCCTCACAATGAAAGGGGGAGTCAGGGGAACTGGCTTACGTGGGGCCATCGGTGATGAGCGCGAGAATATGGCTCATGTCCACGGTATAGGTTTCCAGGTCAGGGTAGGGCAGGCTGTGGGGCAACTGGCGTTCCAGCATTGTCTGGTTGTCATACACAAAAAGAATGCCTCCCTGCATGCGGACCAGGTAGCCCAGGTTGGGGGGCGCGTCATCCAGGCAATAAGGGTCTTCTTGGGGCAGCGGGGGAGGGTGGAAGTCTGCAAAACAGGATGAGAGATGGCCAAGTGACACTGCTGACCTTGTACAGTCTGTCGGCTTCCCTGGTCTGTTTGTCTGTGTAACTCTCAGTGCATGCAATGATTGTCCTTCGCACACTGGGTATCAGAAGCACACTGATTTGTGTTGTTAGCTGCTAAGGTCCAGTCCCTAGCTCAACCCTGTCCCAAAGCTGGCACATCAATGTGTGTGCATGCACACGTGTGTGTGTGCATGCATGCATGCATGCATGCGTGTGTGTGCGTATGCGCGCGCGCACGTGTGCATAAATAAGTGTATGTTTAGTTTAATTAAAATGGACTTCACATTCTTAGGCTTCCTTGGCCCCCAGGAGTGCTTGTTTTATTTTTAGTTTTTAGAACACACTGCCTGTGTGTTCTCCCAGTAAGAATGGGCAACACTGGGAATGTATGAGGGGAACAGTTGCCCCGCTTCCCACACTTTTTTCTGAGTCCAATGCAGACAAGAAATTAGACAGAAGCCACCCTGTCCCCCAAAGAGCAAAAGGAGCAGTGACCGGGCCCTTACTCCTAACCACCCCACATACCCCTAGCCCCACCCTTCCATCCACCCCATCTCTTTACTCCCAGAAACTGCCCAGGATCGAGTTGCTTGTTTAGCAGGAAGCTGGTTTGAGTGAGCCCAACCCAAGCAGTAAAACCCTTCACTATTTCCCCTTTGCCTCTTTGCATCCTGACTCCTTACCTAAAACACCCCTTGCTTACCCAGAAGGCTGCTGTGAGGGCCATAAAAGCCAGGGGAGGGAGCTGCTTTATAAGCAGGTGTGCCCTGTACAGGACCACAGGACTTGCTTACAGTGACTTGACTTAATGATCTTTCTTTTGACTTTAGGATTGTACAGAAATGTGTCTGTCAGCCAGCAAAATACTCAGTGGGTTACATGGGATACTCAGCACTTTGTTACTAAGTAGGTTGATGATTTTGCCCAACTGTAGGTTCACAGAAATGTTCAGCGTATGGTTAACATGTTGGATATATTGAATGCATTTTCAATTTAGGACATTTTCAGCTTCTGGTTGGTTTACTGGGCACACCATCAGCAGCAGTTGAGGGCATCTGCTTTCTCATTAGCCTCCGAGTTCTCAGACTCCTAATCAGCCATCTCAGCCAGAGAATAAACACAGCAAGTCATCCAGCACCTTGTAGACCAGCTGCCTGCCAGGCGGGAGGAACCTTGGCAACTGATTAAAAGATGCACCCAGGACCCAGGGCGAGGTGTCCTGCCTCAGACTCTAGAACAAGATGACCCTGATCTGTGATGGCCACAGAGAAAGCAAACACAGCAGAGCAGGGTGCTGATGGTGCATCAGGGACAGGCAGAGGCCAGCCCAAGAACCTCTAGATAGTGCAGGATTGTGTAAGGGGTCTCTGTTAGTTAGAAAAGCCTGTGTGAAGTCACAGCCCACCCACCCAGCGACTGTGTCACCTCACCACACTCATGCCCAAAACACAAGGGCCTTCTGTCATGTAAAGCACACATCTGATGGTCATTCCCACCTGACCCAAGAGACAGACAGAGAAATAGCCGCGGGAAGACTGAGATTTACCCAGGCCCCTCCCTGGTGGGAATGGATGCTCAACACAGAACTGGGCCAGAAACAGGGACAATCTAGCACCAGTTACCCCTAAGGCAGCCAGGGTACTGACCCCGATGTAACCCCCAGGCCCTCATCTGCTCCCTGTCCCTGCATCTCAAGCGTGAGGGTCCCCATGCCCTTGTTTTAGTGACTTCAGTCCCAGACTCTGCTGCACCTAGGTCACTCACTACATCAGGAAGATACCCCGCCCTTCCTCAACCCCCTTCCCTAAATTTGGCAGCATAAATGTGGTTGCCATTTATGGAACATTCTAGATGCCAGCTCTGTCCAAAGCACTCCACACACACTCACACAATCTCACCCAGGAAGGCAGCTTCGCTGCCATTCCATTATTTTTCAGACCGCAAAAGTGAAATTTATGGGAGTCCTTTGCTCCAGGTCCAAGAAATTGGCACGATCCAGACACGGACACAAGTATGTTTCACTTCACAGTCTGCTTCCTCTGCCCAGGGGCACATGGGTGCTGTGTCTCATCCCACCCAACTCATCCTGTGCTGACCATTTGATTGTACTGTCTTAAACACATCAGGAGCCCCACCCAAAAAAAAATCACAAGTAGACAAATTCTCAATCAATAAAAAGCCCCCAAACCAACTCATGGGTCAGGTCCCTACCAAGGGTCCCACTAGCTCCCAAGACACCATACCTGGAAGACCCTCCTCCAAAGGTACACTTTCCCCCTGCTGAGCCAGGTACTGGGCTGTGGTCCGTGGGAAACGGTGGTAGGCAAGCCGTGCATACTTCTCCCGGATCATCAGGGCCTTGGCCAGGCTCTTGGCTGCCTGTTCATAGTCTTCCACGGTGATCTGCAGCAAGAAGGCATGCAAGAACAGTCTGCCCACAAGCCAGAAAATCCACAGATCCCCAGATGTTAAAAGCAAAACATCTATGTTCTCAGGCTGCTGTTCTGCCCACCCCGACCTGTCAGTCAATCTGGCAGCCACTCAACATCACATACTGAGCACTAAGTGTTTCCGTAGGTTTCATTTTGTTTCTTAACTGGGGAAACTGGGCCCAGGAAGAATCCATCACTGCCAGGAGGTTACAAAGTCAAACTTCAGACCCTGGTCTGACTGATCCCCAAAGCCCCAGGAGGCTCTCCTCACATATGGAGATGCGTGAGACCTCTGCCTTCCCAGACTCCATTACCCTAGTCACTCAGTGAGTACAAATGTCACCAAAGTCTGAATTTGCTTGATGAGCTTCAGATGGACAGGCATGACAGGAGGGCAGGGACGCCGAAAGTGGGGGGGGGGGGCAGGAAGCTGGAGCAGCAGAGTGAGGGAGGCTGGGCCTGGACCGCCCTTCCTCTGCTTCTCAGCATCACCGGTTTGACCGAAATGCCAATCTACAGACGTCTGTGCACCTGTCATCCAAGACCCTGATATTTGCATTTCTCCCAATTGCTTCAGATGCCCTTCAGAGTGGATAACAAAGTGTCATGAGCACAATGCCCTCTGGTCTCTCTTGCCCTGCTCTGGCATCAGAGGGAAGCCGTCAGCATGTGTCTGCCTCATTCATTTCACCAAACCTGACTCTTTGCTTTTTAAAGTGGAAGCAGCTCCCTTTCTGTCTCAGATATCAACACAAGGGTGTATCCACTCCCCTCTGCACCTTCCATGGGGCAGGACAGCAGATACATGCTGACAAAGCAATGTTCCCACCCACAGAAGAGCCGAAAGATGCCCCTAACAAGGGGTTCAGGAGGCAGCCAAGGAGATGAGAGAAGGGGCAGGGTTCGTGGGGAGGAACAGCCACTAGCCAAGCTGGTGGGCCCACCCCGTGGCTAGCCCCAGACCTTCTGGGTACCAGGATCAGCAAGGTCATTGTGCCTCTCATAGGCTCCTAGCTCTCTAGGTATGCATAGGGAAGGAAGGACGCTCCTATGCTCATTCAACATGCATTCAATCCACATCTCTCCTCTCGTCCATTACTCTGCCCACATGTGTGAGGTAGACAAGCCCTGGCCAGGAGTTGGCAGAGCAGCAGTCTGGCCAAAAAAGGACTGCATTAGTTTTCATCTAAATTCCCATCCCAAGAAGTCAATACACACGTGGTGCAACCACACAGTGGAAGGCTATGCACTCATAAAGAAGAACAAAGACGTTCTTTCATAAATTAATAAATCAATACAGTATCATCTCTAATGAATAGGAAAAACACTCATTTTCTCGTCGAGAGCCTCTCTCGCTGGCTGAGGGATTCCTAGCCTGTATTTAAAGATACTGACCTAAGCATGTAAGAGCTAATTTTACACAGCTAGCACCATCACATAGTCTCCCCTAGACACTGGGAATGTTGACGGGTCTAGTTGCACCCTTCTCACAGGGCAGATTTCTGGGCTGGGGAACACAGAACTAACTGGGCACAGCCACAGCATGGCAGCCTGAAGCCCTTGGTTTTGCACACAAGGGTGGGACAGCTCCCGAGACATGTCCACATCCCAGTCTCCACTAAGGCCTTCCTTCTCTTCAAGTTCCTGGGCCCCTTTCCACAACCTCCCAGACACACACACTGGGCCAGGTTTCCAGGGTGGGTATGGCCTTACCCCAGCACAGTAATCTCCGCTGATAGTGACCCTCTGGTACTCAGGCATAGCATAGGGTGCTGGCCCAGGCTTGGAAGCAGCTCCAGGGACCAGAGGGGTTGCAGGAGACATGGTCGGACTGACGGTTGGAGGGCCCTTCCAGTCTTGTTGTGTTGGCATCTGCAGGGACAGGGACTGTGACCGGATCATCTTGAAACTCTTCTTTCTAAGAGCCAAGGACACAGGACAGAGGAGACTTCAGCTGCGAACAGGGAGAGCCTCAGAGGCAGGAAACTCCGCTGTTGTCAGCCACAGGTGCTAGGCACCACTAAGAAGCTTCTGGTGGGCTAGGGAGATGCTCAATCATAAATCACTTGCTGTACATGAGGACCTGGGTTTGGAGCCCCAGCATCCCCGTAAGAGCACTGTGGGCATCAGTGACCCAGCACAGGTGGACGGGGGTGGGAGGTGGGGCTCTCTGGTCAGTCGATCCAAGTCCGGTAAAGAGATTATCTCAGAAAATAAGGTGGCACTCAATAAAGGATGATACAACCTCTGACCTCCACACCTGTACCTGCACACACAAGTTTCTGGTTGCTTGTGACTTCCTCTACCCAGCACTCCAGATAACGCATCTATGGTCACGCATCACTGCTGGAGATGGAGTTGCCGGGACTCATGGCACATGAGTCAGTGCGACAGGAAACAGACAGACAGACACAGACTGCACTGCTGGGGCTCCAGGACCACAGTGCACGGACATGAGGGTGACACTGGGTCAGATGGGCATCTCCCAAGGTGCGGATAGCACACTCTCTTCAAATAAGCCACGCTCTAAGCCCTGACAAATGAAGTCTCCAGGGAGACTGCGGACAGGTTCGCAAAGACACACCATTGTATTTTAGCTACAAATCTGGGCACAGGAGCCAGAAGGGGTGGGAGGAATCGATATGTCCGCCTCCTTGGTTAGGGCCCCAAGACAGAGGAGCCCTACGCGAAATCACACACCAAGGCAGCTGCTTTCTCCAGCCATGAGCCAGCTGTTTGCCATCCTGGCAGCAGCTGGAGCTGGTGCAGATCTTCAAGCTGTCAGAGAGGAACTGACCAGCACCAGTGTGAGGCCTGGACCCCGGGCCTCCAGTTCTGGTACTGAAAGACAAACTCTCAGGGCTGGTTTATAATGCTGCAAGTTCATATTTCCTTGTGAGTCTGATTTGTGATGACTTCCTTTGTTAACAAAATCAGAAATGTTTCAGTTGGCGTCACTCCAAGTCCTGGGATCGTCAGGGAGGAAATGACTCAGCACTGGGATAATGCCCGCCGCACAGCTGGGCTAGCCCTCTGGAACCGTAAGCAAGTCCCCGATTGAACATTTGCTTCTCTGAGCTGCCTTGTTATGGTGTCCCCTCACAGCAATAGAAAAGTCACCAAGACATCCCAGTGACAGTGGATGTGGGACATCAGTCCATCCCAAGTGGGACCATGTTCACCCAGAAGTGGCCAGCTTCCTGCTGGCACCATCCGGGTCTCCTCTCTGCCCAACCGTCCAGAACGCAGTTCACCCCACCTACTTGCCGTGGACCTCTCTGACTCTCGCTTGTCTACACTAAGGGCCTGTGTTCCCACCTCCCCGAGACAAGGCTGTTTAAAGCTAAGAGATGGAACTGACCCCTTCTCAGGAAGTTTCTCTCCGGGGCTTCCCTGGCTGACAACCCAGGCTGCTTCAGGAACTTCAACTAGAACCCCAGGGAACCCCAGGTTTCCCCTGGCCTGCTGTGCCTCACCTGGAACTGAGCCAACATACTACACCAAGAGAGACAGATGCTAGTGTGGGCCAGTCGGCCACTCCTGGCTAGATGCACCCTGAGCACAGAGGTTTGACTCTGCTCAGCTTATCCCACGAGACTCCAGTTTCTGTGTCACACACACACGCCTGTCAATCACTTCTTCATCTCTATACCAACATCATCCTCCTATGCCTCAGTCTAGCCTGGGGTCTTGCCCAACCAAGGAGAAGCAATGGGTAACTTCTCAGGTGAGCAACAGGTAAGAAAGATTTTTTAAAAAAGCGGTCTGGAAGACTGTTTAAGCCAAGAACCTACCAGGCTTCTCCTATAAACTCCCCAATGGGAATGAATACATCTGTCCATTGAGGAAGCCCACCAGCTGGTACCCAGAGAACTCTCCTTGCCCATATTCACTGTGGCTCCAGCCAGACTGTCACACGTGGGTGGGGATATGACTCAGTTGATAGAGTACTTCCCTAGAATTCATCAAAGTCCTGAGTTTAATCCCCAGTACCACATAAATCAGGCATGGCATCACACACCTATAATCCAGGGGTAAGAATAGAAGGATCAGAGTTAAAGGACATTGTATGATAGTCAGCAAGTTCAAGGACAGCCTGGGCTACTTGAGACAGACTGTCATACAGAAATGTCCACAGGCTGAGAGTTCACACTTCCAAGTCCAGGACCACCTACTCAAGACTACCATCCTGGAGAGGGGCAGGGTGGGGGATGGAATCACCATCAGTTAATCAATGAGCTGGCATCTGGGGGTAAAAATGCTATTGTCTACTGCTATATAATACATCGCCACAGACTTGACAACTTGAATCAATGCCCGTTTGTGACTCCCCAGTCCTGTTCGTGAGAAGGTGAACTGGGATTGGCAGGGCTCCAAGCTCAGGCCATCAAAGGCCAAAACAGACATTGACTGCATTGGGCTTTCTGGGAAGAATTCTCTTCTAAGATCAGTCTGGTTGTTGGCAGAATTCAATTCTGTATGACCATGAAGACTGAGAGTCCCCAGTTCCCTGGGGACTTGGCCAGAGGTCACCTTGGCCCCTGCAGACCTCACTCTGATCCTCAAGGAGAGCTCTGTCTTCAGTCAGGAAACTCCTAGCGTTCTGTGTTCCCAGTCTCTCTTACTTCCCCCTCTGTGCTTAGCCTGGACAAGCATTGTTTTGACAGCCTTTGTAATTAAATCCAGTCCACTGACAACCTCCCCACCTTCACGTCACGTGATGCCTTTTCTGCAGGCAATCACAGGAGTGACAGCCTAATGCACGGGGTCTGGAGATCAGAGCGCGACATCGTGGCCGAGAGAGACATTGAAAAAATTCTGCCTATGGGGTGTGGAGATACTGCCCAAGGATAAAGTAACTACCACACAATCGTGAAGAGTTTAGGTCCCAGCACCTTCACACAATCCGGGATTTGGTGAAACATGCCTGTCCCAGCCCTGGGGGGCAGAAACAGGTGGATCCTGGGGGTTTGCAGGCCAGCTGGTGAGTCTAGGGCCAGTAAGAGCCACTGTCTTAAAAACAAACAAACAAAAAAAAAATGGCAGAGAGCCACAAAGGAAGACACCTGACAAAGACCTCTGGCCTCTACACACACCCACACATGCACATAAGAATAATTGATTGATTAGTTCTTCCTCCAATAGACCGTAGACTCGTCTACTAGTAGCTACACATGTGTGTATGTGGGTGTGCACATATACCACGCGCACACACTCTTTCCTCACAAGGCTGTACAAGCCCTACATGTGCCACAATAACAACAAGTCACACAGACGCACCAAGAGCTTCAACAGACTTAGAGAACCATAGGGTCTCTCGCGGGAAGACTTGAAAGACTATTCGGGAAGACTTGAAAGACTATGCACCCAGCCCTTCATTTCTGAGAGATCAACATTCAACAAGCATTTACCAAACACCTGTTCCTGGCTAGGCTGATGCAAGACACAGAAACACCCACAGAGTCAAACAAAGTGTGACCTGTTGTCACTGATATAAGGCACTTCATTGCCAGGGACTTAACTGTCTGTCCACAGCCCACCTGTTATGCCTTAAGTTAGCCTCTAGGGTGCCAGGGTTAACCAGCTCACTCTGGCACTGCTGGCCTGCTCCTTCCTTCCTCCAGCCACCTGGCAGAAATACCCTGCTTGCCAAGGAACTGTCAGGGTGAGCCTCTGTGAAGGCACCGATTCCATACCAGGTCTGAGGCCTGGGCTTGGGAGCAGCTTTATCTTCATGGGCCACAGGGAGCTTCGTGCTGGCCTGGCTCTTAAGACAAATAGGGTAAGCTGGTACGTTATCTCTCTAGTGTCTAGTGTCCCCACCTGGGCTACAGCTCCTGGCTATCCCTGCCATTCATCATGTCCCCATTCCTCCTCTGCCCATACCTATAATGAAGCCTTCCTGTAACATCTGATACACATACTACACCCAAGTCCAGAAGTCTGTCTGCATGGAGGGTCTTATCAGAGCCATCCAGAGCCTCTGCTCCTGTCCATCCGTCCAAGACCAGCTAGCCAAGTAGAAGAATCAAAGCAAAGTGCTCACCAAGCCCTCAGAAATGCAGTGAAACAAGGGGCCACTCGTGACCCCACTTTCTAAACCTCTGAGGTCCTGGGTAATGACAGGTACATAAAACAGAACCCCAGATTCTGTGGGTGTGCTAGGATCACAGAGATGGCCCCGGAAAGTTGGACGAATGTTCATCATACAATGTGGTCATGTCATTGGATATTTTGAGATCCCAGAGGAGACACCTAATCCAGACTGGGCATGGGAACAACAGGGACAGAGGAAGAGAGAGGGGGCTTCTCAGAATGGCAGGCTTTTGGGGTTCATCTCTGCAGCATACCCGTTCATTCCAGTGGTCCCTGCACCTCCAGATGGAAAGCAACACCCTAAATCCTGGAGGCAGCAGCCAGCGAAGAATGACTAATAGCAAGCTCTGCATGCCACTGAGTGGGGCAGGTTTCTGCACTTCCACAGACTCAGCTGCACTGGAGGCTTATCGTGGTCACTGAACTGTTCCACATGGAAACAAGACCCCTTGTAAGGAGGGGAGCAAACCGAAGAGCTGGCCCATGTTGTGTGCCTGATGCCAGAGATCCCAGCCTATGTGGGGAGGACATGGAAACAGCTGGTCATGGGGCATGCTGCATGCTAACTGCACTAAGGGGCATCTACAGACAGTGTATAGGAGCAGGGGTGGAGGCCGCTCGTTCTGTGGACATGGCCAGGTGACCAGCAGCCTGATGAGGAGGCTGAGTGTGCAACTTTTCTACACTCAGAAGCCTATGATGTGCAGAGACTCACAACCCCTCCTTCCTTATTTGTCTTATGTCCCTCTTGGTCACTGAAAGGCTACTTTTTGTCCTCCATTCCCAGCCTGACCAAGCACAGACCCCATTTGTCTCAATACAGTTCCCCAGCCTCAACACTCTTCCCCCAGCCCTGCCCAACTGTCTTTCTTCCTGAAAGACCCCAGTGGTCAGAGTGAAACAGCCCTTACTGCAACTTATTTATGTATTTACTTTGTAAGTATGTATATGCATGCTCATGTGTATGTATATGTGTAAGGTAGGCATGCACATGCATGTGTGCGCATGTGGAGGCCAGAATTCAACATCAGTTGTCCTCCTTAATGGATCTTCACCTTAGCTTTTGAGACAGAGTCTCTCTCACTGAACCTGGAGAACCAGCAAAGCCAGGGATCCTCCTGCCTCTACCCTTGCAGATCTGTGACTGGAGGTGCACACAATCACGTCCACCTTCTTCATATAGGTGCTGAGGGTCAAACTCAGGATCGCCAGCTTAAACAGCAGGCACTTAAAAAGGATGCCATCTCCCCAGCCCCCTTTTACTGCCTTTTATAGTAAATATTACAAGCTCTGTTTTTCAGTGTAAAAGCAGATGAATTGGATGTTTCAAATAAAGTGTGGTCAATATCTGTGATCTAAAAATTATGGACTGCAGTTTAGTAAGCTTTATAAGACAAAATAATTTAATGGCACTTCAGCTGTACTATGCTCAATTTATAACAAAATTCCATTTATCGATTTTACTCAAAACATTCTCTGGGAGGCAGCTGTTCTAAAGAGCCAAATGCTTCTCCTATGCCTGCCCCCTTTATGTCCTGACTCTTCAAAAATAATTGTACAAGGCATTCTTCAATGAAATACCTAAATCCTGAGCTATTGGTCAGGGCACGCAGGACATCACTTGAAATTCTCCCTGGCTGACTCACGTCATTCTCATGTTATTCAGTCACGATTTTAGCAACATTGTGTCCCTCGACTTCTAGGTGTCCAGTCTTTGTATCCATTTTCATAATCACTATCTCCTCCCTCCCCACCGAGTACCAAACAAAACAGTAACAAATGCCAGCAGATGCTCCCAGCACCATGCTGGCTTATCACGCTTATTAGTTCATTTGTTTAATTCTCCTGAGGCAGGTCCTTTGATCATATTCTTGTCACAAACCAAAAGACAGGCTCAGGCCACTAAAATCCACATTCTTAATTTTCTTATCCAAATCTTCCATGGTACTGAAAAGCAAGATAGACATGCTTATTAGAACATGTCCTAAAATAAGAAGAGAGAGGAGGTGGGAGGATCTAAGAGGTGGCAGGCCAAGGGCATCAGGTTTCTTCTGGGAATGATCTCCAAGTTCAAAGCCTGGACATGGTGGTTCATATCTGTAATCCCCAAACTCAAAAGGCTGAGTCAGAAGGACCATAGACCAAGGCCAGTGTGGGTCTCATAGCAAGACACCCCTCTCTCTTTCATTTATATATATATATACTATTTATATTTATATTATATATATAAATACTATATATATTATATATAAATACTATTGTTTGTGCATACATGCACACATGCACATACACATAATTAAAGCTAGGCTTTGTTGTGTGCACCTAATTCCAGCAGGGGATGCTGGGGCAGGCTGAGGTAGAAAGATTGTCATGAGTTTGAAGTCAGCCTGGGCTGCATAGCCAAACCAACCAGGGATTCAGAGCAAAGCCCTGTCTCAAATAAACAAAGCTAATTCATTAAATTAAGTGTTAATAATAATAATAATAATATATTCTCAAACTGATCACAATACTGGTGACATAAGAGTAAATACACTCAAACCCAGTGAATTACACACATGGTAAGTGGACAGATTGAAGGACACATGCATGATCTCAGGACAGCTGTAAAAGAGAAGGAGGGAAAGGCAGAAAGAGAAAGAGGAGAGATGGAGGCACTCTCCCCGCACACAGGTTGCTCAGAACGTTTTCCATGTTGTCCTCAAAGTTGGCTGAGTTCCAGTACACGCATTAGTAGGATGTGAACTCTGCTAGTGTTGGGGTCAGGTGAGGTTAAGAATAAAATTCTGGTCAGCACTTTAGCCGGTGCTGGGTCAAAGACGTCTAGAATCTGACCAAGTGGTTTATTGTTTTTACACATTTAAACACAGTAAAACTGGGCGAAAGGTCTCCTGTGACAGTCATCACAACCAAGCTCCAGGATGGCCACACTGTAAGTCCCTTGCAAAGTACATCGTGTAGCAACCTTTAGCATAAGAGTAAGTTCTACTAGGGAAAATGACAACATCTCCGGAGTAAATTGGGAGTGTGGGGGTCAGGGAGAGGGGAGAAGGGGAGAGGGGAGGAAGGAAGCAGAGTGGAGAAAATTGTATAGCTCAATAAAAACATTAAAAAAGAAAAAAATCCAAAAAGAAAAAAAGATAAGACTGAGTTCTAGTGACTGAGAAACAGTGCTCTGGCATCTGGGCAGGGAGGAGGGGTTTAAAGACGGGTTCTTGAGAATGCAGATACCTGGGGACTCTTTCATAAGGGTGAGTCATCTATTTACTGAGAGACACAGTTCCAGACTAGGGTCTAAACAATTTGGGGGATTCAGGAAGGCTGGCTCCGTAGAATAGCAAAAGATCACCAGGTTGTTAGACAACATCCACTCCAGCCTACTTGTTTAACAATTCTGGTTTTTTCTAAGACTTTCTGTAAGCTGTTCCTTCTACATGCTAGGAAACATGTGTGAGCCTCAAAAAGAACAAAGACCCTCTGGCAAGTCCAGAGCCCTCCAGGCTGGGTTTGCCTCCTAACTTGACCTTCAAAGGCAACCCACCCTCCCTCCTTTAGACCCTCACCCACCCACCCACCTGCCTAGCAGAAGCCTAGCTACGGTCAGAGGCAGCCAGCCCTCGAGGAGTGGTCTTGCTGGTTACAGATCTGGGCCTGACCTATATAATTAGAACTCCTCTGAGCAGCCTTGAGTTGGTCCCGAGCTCCACCAGGACTGTGTCTAGACCCGGCCCTGTTCCAAGAGCTGGCAGTCCTCCATGGCCGGCTACCAAGTGACGGGTGCTCATCTTTTCTGCTCACGGCTCAGCTTCTGCCTTGCGCCTCTGTATTAGATTTAAGAGTTGTAGGTGTTTTGTTTTGTCTAAATAAGAGAAGAAAGATGGCTCCATAAGAAAAGCCTTCTGTGAGTACCACTGGCTTTCAGAGCAGACGGACGGGGGAGGGGTGTGTCCCAAACCAGAAGACGCATTCTGTGTCACAGCTGGAAATACAGACTCATCGGCTGGGGACCTGGAGACCTGCTGCTGCTGGCTGGCCCATGTCCTAAGGCTCCTTGCCACCTCTTATCTCAGAATACGGGGAGGGATCACCGATGGACAGACGAGGAGCTGGGAAGCTATCTTCCCTGGAGATAATGGTTTCTGAACGGCTACATAAAGGCACCTCCAGTAAGCAGTGAAGAGACAAACCTCATGTGAATGAACTCAGCCCCAGGGGTCTCTGGGACATCTGACAGTCTAGGGCCCAGGTGGCTTTCAGAAATGAAGCTATGTCTGGCTGTCCTCTTCATACCGTTCAGAAGCAGCGGTTACATCCCAGGGAGCAGCATCAGGTATCACTCAGAGAGCAGGGCAGTGTCCTGGGTAAATTGTGGGATCACAGGACGTGTCCTGTCACTTACTTTGTCCCTTGTGCAAGTCTAGTCGACCCCTGGGAGCTCTACTTGCCTAGTCAGCCTCGTTTGGGACACCAGAAGCTTCCACTGCAGGCTTAGTATGAGGAAGAAGGAAGGCATGCAAAACCAGGAGGCCTAGGACTTGGCTCACCATTAGCATCCGGCAGCATTGGGTGCCATTCTGCCCATCTCAGTAGCAGAAAGCCGGGTGGCAATATTTACATAGTGAACTATGACCTAGGCATGCAAGCATATGCTAATTCCATCATTCTTCAAATTGTCCCATAAAGACTGGCCATTATCACCACCCCTTTTTAGATGGGGAAGAACCTGAGGCCCAGAGAGGTTTCTTCCTTCGCCCTGAGTCACAGAGCATGCTAGTGAGTCGCAGAACCCGGCTGCCCTGTGCATGGTGGCAATGGGGAGGCAGGACACCTTTTCTTTGCTGACTCTCTCTGGTCTCCAGCCTGGCTAAGGCCTGGGCTGGACTCCAGGAAGTGAGAGGCAGATGCAGTGCCCAAGTTAGGGAATCAGATGGCTACAAACCAGGAAACTTCCACCCAGCAGGAAAGGACAGGATACATTTCTGGAGCATTTGCTGTGAGCTCTCTGGAGACCACAGAGTGACATTTGGATCACGAGTAACAAAGCTTCCATTTTGCTCTGAGCCTGGGCTCTGATGGGAAAGCGCAGACTCCCTCTGAAGATGCCTGTGGAAACTTGCCTCAGACACTTATTATGTTTGGTTACCAAATGCCAGGGACTCCTGCTTTCATTATGAAGGCCCAGAATGTCAAGGACTCCTGCTTTCATTATGAAGGCCCAGAATGCCCTATTCATAGCACACAGAAGGCTCTGCCGAGCATTCAGCCCCAGAGCCAGCCCTTGTGATGCCAGGGCAGTGTGGACAAGGGATGCCACAGTCTGACTCCTTTTACTTTGCAGGGATGAACATGGCAGGAGTTCTGGGGCCAAGGGCACTCAGTGGTGGTGATGGCTCCTTCCTTCAAGGGCTCAGGCACATCTGAGAAAAATAGAGACTGATCTACAGATGCTCAAACTCTGCCCCTGCCTCTTTATACAAATATCAACCTTATCTTTCCACGGAAATGCCAGAATCCTATCCTGCCAAGAAAAATGAAGTAGAGCTTGTTTTCAAAGAGGAGGACTTCTGTGCTAGGGATATGGCTCTGTCTTAGATGGTGGGAGGCTTGCATAAAACCCTGGGTTCCCTCCCCACTACCGTATAAACCAGGCATGGTGGCTCACGCCTGTAACATCAGAACTTAAGGGGTGGAAGCAGGAGAATCAAGAACTCACAGCTAACCTGGGCTACATGGGACCATGCTTCAAAAAAAAAAAAAAGTGAAATTAGGACCTTATGAGAGTCTGTTCCAAAGGGGCGTTCAATGAGGGTTCTAAATTCTAAGGTACCCTGCACTGCAGGGTGCAGGGCAGAGAGGTATCCCACTAACAGCCTCTCTAGAGACTCCAGAAAGTCTTATTTCTCTATAATTCTCCTTGCCCAGGAAAGTAAGAAAATGAGAACTTCCCCATTGCTCTTCACGGAGACCTTACTGTTTATTAGGAGCACAAGGCTAGCCTATGGGGCCCTGCTCACTCCAGCCACAGGGCAGAGGACTGCTCCCTCTGACTGAACGGGCTTCCTGAAGGTGTGAGAGCCCATGGCTCTGGGTGGCCTGTCTACCTGCCAGACTGCCATGTGCCAAACCACAACTAGACTTGAAATATCAACTAAAACCAGCCTCAACCACCCCTTCTTTAAATAGCGCACTTTCATTCTCAATGGTCCCCCACATACACACACTTCCTGATCCGCCTACACCACAGCACTAATGCCACGCTTAGACCTGTTTGTCTTCCATCCAGTCTGTGCCCTCTCCTCTCTTTCCCAGGGTGTCATCTGCCTTCTGAACTGGATTTGGCCAATGGCGGAGACTATAAGAACACAGAAGCTCCAGGAAGGGTAAAGCTAGGAACGGAATCCTGGCCCGCATCTTGGCCCTGAAGGCAGCGCTCAGCTACTGCCTAGTCCAGCTCTCCCAGTGATCCCAGTTCCAGATGCAGCCACATCCCATCTTTGTACTGTAGGTCTCACCTAGAGGTGGTGACTGCCCTCTACTGCGTGTCCTAGAGGGGAAAGCTCTCCTCTGTTTGTATTCTCCATCCCCATGAGCCATACAGCCAGCTCTTTACACTATAATCCTATTTCCAGTATTTGGGTGGCTTCTGTCTTCTGGTGAGACTCAGACTAGTCCCGTCCTTATCATAACTTGTCATTTCTTTATTAATTTGTACAGTTACTTAATTCTTGTCCCCACCCAGTGTAAGCTCATGGGGCAGAAACTTTATCTACAGTACACATTGTGACACTTTCGGTCCCAACGCATGCTTGGCAGAGAGAGAGCATGCTGAGAAAAACTGGTGTTTGACCGAGCTCCGCAAATTCCCACAGAGGGAAGGCTGCATGGAAACAGTGTGCGTTTCCACCTATAATCTGCTACCATAACAGCCGCAGGGGAGTCTGGGAGATGGCTCAGTTGGTAAAGTGCCCACAGCACAATCATGAAGTCCTGAGCTCTGAGCCCCAGAATCCATATAAACAGTTGGGCCTGGTATTCAACATGTATACTCCCAACACACAGGAAGCAGAGATAGGCAGGTCCTTGGAGTTCACTAGTCAGCCAACCTAGCTTAATCAGAGAGCCCCAGGTCTCAGTGAGAGTCCCCCCCCAAAAAAAAAATACAAGGTGAAGGCTGGAGAGGGGTTCCAGCAGTTAAAGTCTTACACGGCTCATTCAGAGGGCTTGTCTCAAGCAGGAACTGTAACTCCAGATCCAGGGGAGCCAACACCCTTTTCTGGCCTCTTCAGGCACCTGTGTACATACTCCAGCATGTGCGCGCGTGCACACACACACACTCACTCACACACACACACACACACACACACGCACACACACACGCACACACACACACGAGTAGATGTTAGGGTTGAAGAGATAGCTGACAGATAAAAGTGCATTCTGTTCTCCCAGAGGACAAAAGCCATGTTAGGCAGCTCATGACTGCCTGCAGTTCAGGGGATCAGACAGGCTCTCAGGCACCCACACTCACGCACACAGGCACATGCCCACACATAGACACACATGCCCACACGTAATTTAAAATTAAAATAAATAAATCTTTCAATATAAAACAAGGTAGACAGTTTCTGAGGAACAACACCTGAGGTTGACCTCTGACCTCCACATGTATGTCACACACATGCCTGCGTACCCCACATGCATGTTCTTGCACGCACATGAATCTGCATGAATACAACACGCACTAACAGCAGAACGGTGACTTTGGTCTTTTCACGTAGGCAGAGGCAGCAAGGCATCCTTCAGTAAATACCTAGTGAGCTAAGTGGCTTTGATTAAGGAAGCATCGGAAGACCCAGGGACGTATCTTCTCCCTCAGATGCCCCAACTCAGGTCACACACTACACACATGAAAGCTGGGTCGTGGGAACAAACCTTTTCGCCGTCTCCACGGACTTCTGCTCTGCGAGCTCCTTCTGGAGCTCTCTCTCCTTGGCTTCCTTCTGCCCGATGGGACAGTCCTCGGGGACAGTGAACAGGGACATGACATCTTTGCTGTCCTCTTCTCGGAGCACCTTAGCGAACACCTTCTCCGCCAACAGCCGGACTTGCTCGTCCAAATCGGACATGTTCAACTTGGGGAACTGTCGCGGCATCTCGGCTGGCAAAGAAAGACCAAATGTGAGCCTTCCTGGCTTTGAGGATGTCCTAAGTCCCCAGAGTGAAGCCCAGGCCGCTGACCCCAGGCCTGGTCCTTGAGTCAGCTGTGGATATGGAGATGGATTCCCAGAGCAAGCTCAGCAGACCATATTTCAAAACTAGCTTCATTAGTAAGTGGGTGTGAGGTGCGGAGGGCGGCTCACATTTCATAAGCAGCAAATGTCGGAAATCAAAGGACAGACTAATCACCTAGGTTTCTCTGGTTCTCAAAAGTATGGGAATGGGCAGCCCCACCCTCCTAACTTCACTTCCAAAATAGAGATGGTCAGGAGAGGGTTCGTAACAACCCTTTTCCAGACTGCCGGGGGCGCCAGCCCTGCTGCACCACCATCCAGGTCACACCTGCTCCCCAAGAGGGAAGACCCAAGCTCAGACCCAGCAGTGAGCTTCAGCACAGCCTGGGGATACCCAGGAGCCCTGTCATTCAAGAAATGAGATCTTGAGCTGAAAAGAAGGACTCAAGAGACCACAATCCCAAGTCCCCCCCCCCCCCCCCCCCCCCCCCCCCCCCCCCCCCCCCCCCCCCCCCCCCCCCCCCCCACCCAAACCCCCNACAGTGAGAAAATATTTTGTAATACTCTGCTAATTAAATTTTCAAGATTTTTTTTTCTTTTTGCTTGTTTTTTTTCAAGACAGGTTTTCTCTGTGTAACAGCTCTGACTTTCCTGGATCTCACTTTGTACAACAGGCTGGCCTCAAACTCACAGAGATTCACCTGCTTCTGCTTCCCAAGTGCTGGGATAAAAGGCGTGCACCACCACCACCACCTATAATTCACTTCCTAAAAGAAGAAGCTTTCCCCATCCACCTCTCTTTAATGCTGCTGCTTCCTTCCTTCCCTCCCTCCCTCCCTCCCAAATTCCTGCCCTCTCTCCCCCTTCCCTCCCCTTTTTCTTCCTCACTGTCCTGAACATATTCACTGGGTAAATTCACCTTATCAACAGTCCAGATCCTTCCTCCAGGAGTTTTGTAAAGTGCAGCGGAGGAGGGGAGCTGGGGGGGAGGTCCCCAGGGGAGCTGGGGGTGTCCCCACCCACCCACTACCAGTTTCTTTAAGGCTGTTTGAAGAGAGGGTGGTTTTGTCAGTTAGGTTAGATGAGGGTGGGATGGGGCTTGCTGCGCTCAGTCTTGGATGGGAAGCAATTAGAGGACAAGGCTCATTAGGCCATTTTGGGTCATTTGCTCTGAGGCCTCCAATTTTTCTCATCTTTGAGATTAAGGGACGGTGTAAATGGTCTCTAGAGCCCGCTTACTGTAAGTGGCGTAATTCTAAGTAGTGGAGAGATTTCCTGTGCTGGAGGCTCAGTACATTGGTCTTCTCTGTAGCATGTCAGGCTAATTCATGACGAACAGGAAGGAAGAAAATGGGTTGGTACTGGGCAGTCAGAGCCATGTCTGTGGTCTTGATTTTGAAACCAAATCCCTCCCTCCCCCACACCCCAGGGATGTGTCTTTCCTGGGCCTCTCAGTCTAAGGAAGACAGAGGGGAAGGACCACCCAGCATCCAACCATGAGGGTCCAGGGAGTAGCCAGGGACAGCACATCAGCCAAGAACAAGCTGAAGCCTGTCCCCTGCAAGGAGAAAGAGGAACAGAACTGGCCGTGTGTGTGGTTGGCGGTTGTCAGAGCAGAGGCTCAAGACGAAGGTGACAGGGAGGATGCGGGCTTGGAGAGCAAGCAAGGACAAAGTGAGACCCTTGTCCCCCAGCTTCTAGGCCATCGGTCAAGTGCAGTATCCCAAACCTCATGTCATATCTCTGAAGCAGACACAGAGAGACCCAGACAAAGGGTAGCAGACGCAGTCCTGCCAGAGCAAGGAAATAACCTGAATTAAGGAACAGGAGTAGCCACAGTTTAAAGATCCTGTGAACAGTAAATAAAGAATTAATATACAAAACTGTGCTGTGTTTTGATTACAATGATATAAAAACGCATTCCCTTAGCTGAGTGGTGGTGGCACACGCTTTTAATCCCAGCACTCTAGAGGCAGTCACAGGTGGATTTTGTGAGTTCAAGGCCAGCCTGGTCTACAGAGCAAGTTCCAGAACAGCCAGAGCTGTTACACAGAGAAACCTTGTCTTGAAAAACAAAAAGAAAAAGAAAGAAAATGCATCCCCTATGGCCAGGGCCACGGGAGTGTTACACACCGAAAACAACCAGATGACATAAGAGTGTTGCACACTCAAAACAACCGGACCGCAGGGGATAGCTGCTTTGGTTTGGGTTGCTTTGTTTTTGTTTAAGATAGAGTCTTGTGATATAGCCCAGACTAACCTGATATTCACTCTAGTCCAAGCTGGCCTTAAATTAGCAGCAATCCTCCTGCCTCAGCTTCCTGATTTCTGGGATTATAATGTATAAATGGCTGTACCCAGCTGGGATATCTTATTTTAATAATTAATGCCTCTATAATTTCATTTTTTATTCTCATTTTTTTTTAGCACACTCTGTAGCCTTGGTTGGTCTGGAGCTTGTAGTGTAGACCAGGACAATCTTGAACTCACAGAGATCTGCCTGCCTCTGCCTCCCGAGTGCTGGTTTAAAAGTTTGTACCAGTACACCTGGCTTATTTCACTTTTTAGGATGCTACAATAATAGAAAGAAAATGGATGGCCTTAAGATTCCATGAGAGGAAAGTAAGTCAAACTTCTTCCTCCAAGATTTGATTGATGGGTCCTCTCCTGCCTGACCCACACAGAAGAATACTGGCTCAAAGAGGTTTGTACCACAGAGACCCTCTCTGCCTGGTTCCTATCATGTGTACAACCACCCCCTCCACAGATGCACATAACCTGAGCCAGACACACCACTCCGGACCCCCCAGGAAGGAGCATTTGGGATAGCCCTTATGCCCGTGGCTTCTTCCACCACAACCCACCGTCTTCATCCCCAAAGCTCTGTTGACTTATTAAAGTCAATCAAACATACTCTTCGTCACGCACCTTCCTTATGCTGATCCTTCCCTGTTCCTTAGCTTGAACCTGCCTCCCTCATACTGGGCCCCAAGAGAAGATACATGCTCCTGGTTAGGCGGAGCCTGAGAGCATTGATGGAGGAAAACCCGCCTTCTCCAGCTCCACCGGGCACACAGACTCCAGGATCGTGGAATAGTGCTTCCCCATAGGACCCTTTCTTTTTTCTCTCTTTAATTCTTACTAGTGTAAATTCACTGTGTGAAATAACAGGTTTCGTTATGTGATTTTCATACATGTCTGTCAATGTACTTTGGTCATTTCCACACGTTACCTCTTCCCTCCTGGCTCCTCCCACCCAGAGCCTTTTAAATTTGCATGAATCAACTAAAGAATTCTGATGAGCATCCCACACACTGATGAGGACTTTGGTCGGGACTTTCTTGCGGTCCTAGGCTTGCAAATGGATCCCAGTGGGCCTCAACCCCTGCAGCACATCTGCTGCCTTCTGGCCATCCTAGACAGACCCTCGCCATCCCTCCCCTCTCCAGCCACTAACACCTGCCAGGCCGGTCTTGCCAAGAAAAGCCCACTCTGCTAATGCCAAGTAGAGTTCATTCAGCTCCAGCTGCCCCATCATGCCTGGCTTCCAACCGTTTGCCAACTGAAGCCAGCAAAGACTTAACTGTGAATTCGCCAGCATCAGTTGACTAACGATACAGCTTATCTTGTTGCTTCACACAGCACCCGCTCGTGAGCCTGAACAATTAGTTGCCCAGGAGTTAGAAAGTCTCAAACACCACCAGTTTCAACAAACAGCAACTTTGCACAGCACCAAATCCCCCCTCCCCAACAACCCCCGGAAATGTGGCCCAATGCCACCAAAACCCTTCCCTTCACTAACAAACCTGTTCCCTCCTCCTGCCAGAACATTGATGCAGAACCCGGGTTACAGACCTGAGCCTGGTGTCTCCATAAATGAGTCTAAGGATGCCACACAGGCGGCGAGCTGCCTGTGCTGCCTGGAGCTGAGTCAGGGCTGGAGCAGCTAGCTGAGTCCTCCCTGCTGTGGCTGGGGTGGGAGGTCTCTGCTTTGCATATCTGTGAGCAGGCAAAGTCTGGGCTGGAAATTCTCCTGCGAATACGAAATGCAAGTGGAAAATTTCCAAAAGCCCTAAAGGCCTCAGGTAATGCTGGTTATCCAAGGCAGAATGGATGTAGGATCCTGAACACCCCGTCCTGGCGCTGCTCCCAGCCTTCACCAGAAGAAATGAAAGCAACCAGCACCGCTGCCCTCCTGGGCAGCCACACAAGATAAGCTGCCCTCCCTCCAACGCCCAGGCTCCAATGAAAGCTGAGCGGGCACTGGTGATGCCATCACCTTGGCTGCTTCCTGTATGAACCCCACTTTAGGCCTGATGGGACAATAGGGCTCCCCTCATCAACGGAATTCATCTACAGTAGGGACTGTTCCGCCTGCTCTCAGAAGTCCCGTCAAGCAAAACAATCCTTCTGAGGGCACCCTACAAGTCGACAGACACCCCGGAGCTCAATACCTCCTCCTCCTTCCCTCCCCCTCAAAAAAGAGGAAAGGACTATGAGCTGCTTCCTCCTTGGCCAGAAAAGAACAGAGCCGAGAATAAGGGCCCTCCACACAGAAGCAGGCGACGGAAGGGCAGGCAGCTGAGATGAAAAGCCTACCCTCCTCTTCCTAAGAGAAACCACACATCCAGGTGACTGGACAGCTAACAAGCCCTGCCAGATTCCCTTCAACCCTCTCTCTGTGTCTCTGTCTCTCTTTCCTATACATGCATATACACACACCACAGTCACAGACAGCACAGAAGCACCCCAAACCTGACCCGACCAAGTTCACCCCGGCCCTCCTTTCCTTACCCCTACTCACAGTAGCTTCCCAAAGCACGGGCTGGATTCTATAACTGTCTTTTTACAAGTGATCCACAGAGGACAACGCAGACATAAAAAGGTATACACGAGACCTGTGTATAGCCTTCCCCAAGCCCTTTAGGAAAGTGAAGAAGCCTTCTAGCGACCTCACCAAACTGTGTGGGTCTAGGCTATTTCTATAGTGCTGCTTCAATCCTGAAGCGATGAGCCCAGAAGCACGGGTCAGTTGTTTACCAGCTGGCTAGCTGTGGCCCTGTCTTGGACCTGAGTCACCTGCTCACGTCCAGTTGAAAGGTTGCGCCTTGCTGTGCCCACACTGCAACTCCTGGGAGCCCAGAGCAGAATTACAGGGCTGACACATGACCTCTTGCTGTGCTTTAGCAACCCAGAGATCGCAATCCACCTGTGCACACAACTGTTTCATAAACAGTACAGTCAGCAGGCCACACGCAACCTGGAAGCGGAGCCATGTTTATTCATTAAATAATTCAGTGTGCTTATAGTATGTGGGAAGGGGGAAGTCAAGCCCTTAAATTTATTCTGTCAAGGGGCTAAAGAGATGACTCGAGGGTTAAAAGTGCTTCTTGCTCTTGCAGAGGGCTTGAGTTCAATCCCAGCATGTTTATCTTGTAACTCTAGCTCTGACACCTTCTCTGTCCTTTGGACACACACACACACACACACACACACACACACACACACACGGCTCTGTCAAAAGACAAATGGGAAAACGATTCTCACTGCGGGGGTTTTGGGAAGGCCATGGCATGTGAGGAAAGTGATCAGAGCATCCTGGACCATGACTCTAAGTCCAACACACTCAGGTAATTTTATTCTGCGCCTTTAGTGGGATTCTAAATAGCCTTGGTCTAAACAAAGTGCAGTCTATAGAATCCAAAAGGGAAGAAGATTTGAAACGACGGCTTCCTTCATAGGGATTTCCATACAGCTTCTGTTTGGTTTGGCTTGGTTTTGTTGTTGTTGTTGCTATTTTCTGGACAGGGTCTTACTATGTAGTCCCCGTTGTCCTAGAACGCACTACATAGACCAAGCTGGCCTCGAATTTAGAGATCCACCTGGGATTAAATACTGGGATTAAAGGCATGTGCCACCAAAGCCCAGCACCACAGTTTCTGCTAGCAGATCCATCAGTGAGAAGTCCCGCAGTAAAGAGAGCCACTGAACACATTTCACTGGCCATCCCGTCATGGGAAAGAACATCTATTAATATCCTGTGGCATCAGAGCTAGGAAACGCCTTCCACTTGGTGTTCGGTTTCCAATTTAGAGAAAGCTGCCATCCTGAGACCAAGCTAACTGTGAAGCCAGCTCCACCAGGTCTAGGCAGAGCAGTGGGGCAGCTCTGCTCTGATGGCAAGAGTAGAATAATGGCCAAGGGCCTTTATGGCTAAATGAACAGGGACCACTCTGTCTCAGGAAAACCTGTGATGCTCAACCTCACAGTTTACCTTGAGACCGGCAAATTGCTGCTTCTGTGACCCACATGCCTCAGTGGACTGAGCTGTGCTCGTCCCTTGCTCAAAGTCTCATTTCTGAGTGTGTGCATATGTATGTGTGTGCATTGTGTGTTGTACATGTGTGCATGTGTGTGTGCAGGTGCACTCACCTGAACATGTGAAAGCCGGAGGTGGATGTCAGTTTCCTCAATTGTTCCTCATATCCTTCTGAGACAAGGTCCCTTTACTGAATTGGTCACTGTTCAGCTAGCCTGGCCAGACGGCCCCAGGATCAGCTTGTCTTGTCCTCCTAGGACTGGGGTTACAGATGGGCATTGATGCACCCAACTTCTATGAGGGTTCTGGGGATTTGAACTCAGGTCCTCATGCTTGAGCAGCAAGCACTTTACCCACCGAGCCATCTCCCCAGCTTCCTCACTTCCCTCCTGATCCCTCGTGGAAGGATAACAGGATGAACTAAGATAACAAGACCCAAGCCTGCATCCCCTACTCCAGAGACCAGGGAGTGTTCACTTTTATCACTTAATTGTCCCTACATGGCAGCAAAGGTTGGGATCAAATTATGACTCATTATGAAACGCATCATTCTGCTCTCTAAAAGCAAGACACAGGCTTGGCCAGAGGGGCCAATTTCCTTCTCATTCCTGAGACGTGTGTGACAAGAGTTGGGCACCTGCAAAATATCATCTCCACACACATCATCTGTCTCACTGTGATTACACCCCAGTGCCAAGGCACTCGGCACACACGCACACACACAAGCATGCACACACGCACACACACACAAGCACGCACGCACACACGTGCGCCCTGAAAAGATGTTTACGTAAGACAATGAATGAGTGAATGGCCTGAGCTGAGGTAGAGGCCCCCTCCGGGGATCTCAGGAGTCAGTTGTGTGCATGGTTAAGATTACAGACTCCAGTCAGACGACCCGGCACTGAATTCTGTTCCCCCTCTTGTTTACGTGGCCTTGGGCAGATGACAAAACTTTCCGTGGCTTTTTTATTCCCTATAATAGAAGAGTAATAAAAATAGCAATGCCATGAGATGCCATGATTAATCGCTCAGCACATGGGAAGTGTTTAGACTCATCCTTAGCTCAGCATGTGTCTTTTGTAGGTATTACCTGTCAGCATCATTATCTTCTTCATCATCGTGATATCAGATACAAGGGAGCCCAGAAGGAAAATGAATGCAAAGTTTCACACAGACACTGACTCCTTTTATTTGATTATTTGATGTTTATCAAACATTATGGTGGAGCTGGTGCTCTCCCAGTTCCTACCTGAGGACGGGAAGACAGAAGCCAAGCTTAAACGTGAAGGCAGAGTGAAGGGGAGAAGTCGTCCCCTCTATTATTGCTACTTCCTGGACTCGAGCCATCAGCCTGCACCCTCATCAGCTCCTCATACCAGGGATTGAAAGGCAGATCCATTGTCTCTTGCCCTAGAACTGCAATCACCACATGGAGAAAACAGGCTAAGGTACGGCAGCAGAGCCAGGCCGCCGAATGTTTCAGGAGAGAAAAGTATACTCCTCCCTAATTCTAAGCCTGCATTGCACTGTCCAAGATACTGTCAAGATCTGTGATTGATTTAGAGGCCATCTGGAGTGACCACAAGAGTAAGAGCAAGAAAAGCAAACATTTTATCTCGAAAATGTCTCGATGTAGGTGAAAGCCTGCTAACCCGTATCCAGGACTTCAGGTCTGAGACTGGGCTAAGAGTACCCCACCAACCCACCTAGAGAGAACGGGGACCGCTCACTCAGCCTTTTCAGAGCAAGCCAAGGCCCTCCAAGTCGCTCCCAGAGGTGGAGATAATGATGGAGCAGACAGGGGCTCCTTCCGACTGGCTCAGAGGCTCCATGGCAACATCCATGACTCCTTGAAGCCAGGCATGCATGTCTTCTTAGAGTGTTGCAGTCTAACCCACAGCCACTCAGGACCATGCTGGACCCAACGCGGCCAGCCTTTACTCGGTAACTTGGCTTATTTATCACTAAGAAGCTTCCGGCTACATACAGTTCAGGGACAATCTAGTTAGGAGTTGTCTCCAATCCAGTGCCTATCAATATTACATGACAGGCCTCTGCCAACCTAGACCATTAGCCAATCTGCCCGCAAAGCCGACACAGGAAGTTCAAGGGCGGAACCAACCTACTAGAGAACTGTACTCCACCCTTGAGGAGGTAAGAAGGGGGGGCCTCAAACGACTCATCACCCCCACCATCCCGTCCACACCTCTGCCTCCTGCTAGAAGTCCACCCCAGCCGAACACATCCCACGGGTCTCGGGCACCTAGAAACTTGTCCAGGAACTCAATAGCCAGCAAGTCCCAGAATCTTTAATATCCCTAAATCTTGCGAATTTGTTCTATGCCAGGAACCCGCTTCAGGCTCACCGGAGGCCTGTGTAGCCCAGGCCACTGCTGGGTAGGGAAAGGCAACACGGGACGGAGGACAAGCTCTGGGGGTGGGCACTGCGGAGGTTCAGGTCTTTTCGCTCTCAGGGGACTCCCGCAGGACGCCGGCCCAAGGTCGGCGGCGCAGCATCTTGCGCACTCACCGGGTTCGGAGGGCAGGGCCATGGGGGTTGGCTGCCGGGCTGGAGCGCAGGTGCCGCGCCAGGCAGGGCGCACAGGGCAGCGGCTGCAGTGCACTGACGCCTGTGCGGACGAGCGCGTGGAGCTGGACCCGACCAGGCCGAGCTTGCAACCCCTGCCTGCCCGGCAGGAGCCCGCAGCTCCCGGGGACCGAGCTGAGTGCTGCGCCGCAGGGCCCGGGTAGCCGAGCTGGGGAGGCACGAGCGGCCTGCGTAGAGGGATCGCGCACTACCTGGAGGACCCGCAGCTACCCGAGGCGCTGGGCCGCGCTACCAGCAGGAAACCTGAGCACCCGGGCGCGGTGGCCGCCCTGTCCTCGGCCGGAAGCGAGCCCGGCTCCACCCGGGCTCCGCGGGGTCGCGACACAGTCCGGGGTCAGATGCCAGCCGGGATACCCGCTCTGTGCCTCACTACCACCAGCCCAGCTGCACGCCGCGCCCCAGGGTGTTTGCAGACCTCCTCCCCTTCCCACTAGGACTTTCCCCAAAACAAGATTCTGGAGGCTCAGTTCCCCGCCAGGACACTTACTCTAGGTAGCTAAACCGATCTTCAAGCATTGGTTTTCTCCAGGTGTCCACCGGGTCCCTTGAATCACCTCCCCGCCCCTCCCAACACACAGGCGTGCGCGTGTACACACACAGACACACATACACACACACACTCCCTTGTTCTCCAGCCTTCTGCGGTCTGGTTTCTATGCCCGCCCCTCAAAGTCCGGAATGACCTCCGAGTTGCCAAGGCCAGCGGGAGCTTTCTGTACAGCCTTGCTCACCTCTTCCCAGCACTGGAGTCCTCTGACCACGCCTTCCTTCCTGGAACAGAACTCCCGAAGTTAGCACCAGGTGCCTGCCGCCCTCGCCCTCGCACAGACACGCTGTGGGAGGCACACTTTCCATAGGCTTGGGCGACCGGTTTCTCAGCTTCCATGGCCTGGTTTTCCATTATGCTGCTCCAGCTCCAGAGAATCTCAGGATGCCAGCTCCCTGGATCATTCCCTCAGCTCTCTCAGAGAATCCGGGCCCATCCCCATGGTTTTAACAGCCTCCTGCCTGCTGAGAGCTGTTAGACCTGGAATCCTCCAGAACAGCAAGCGCTAGCATAGCAGAGAGCATCTCAACCAGAGGGTCCCAGGCCCGGCTCCTAATGGCCCGCCTGTGTTTCTAGTCTTGACATCACCAAGCACCCAGTCTTCAAGCCACGCTGGGGACCCATCCTTGACTTGTGCGACTTTAAGTTATGGCCCCTGCTTGCCTTCACTCACTTCACAGCTGTCTCGCTTAGGCACCAAATTTTATTCGTTCTACTTCATAACCTGATGCTTACGATCTACTTAGTTTTACATGATACACGGGTGACTGCTAATATACGTTACAAAACACACTAACAAGTGTCAAAAGATGTGGTAAAGATGAGCCAATAATAAAATAAGATAAGACAGGGTCTCACTCTGTGGCCCTGGCTGGCATGGGATTTGCTGTGGAAGGCGTGCCTCTGCCTCCAGAGTGCTGGGATTAAAGGCGCGTGCCGCCACACCCAGCAAATCATTTTCTTTTTAATGAATGGTTTGCTGCATCTTTTTCTTTTCACGTTAAAGTTGACGGCAATCCTCTTGGTGAGAGCACTGTGGTTAAGCTAGTTTATTAACCCCAATCAGAGTTTACCAAACCCTAGTTTAATAGTTGATGAGACTAAAGCATATTCCATTAATAGCAATATTTGGTTCCAATGGCTGCTGTTCTGTTTTGGTTTATTTTATGTTCATGAATAACTTGCTCCCATGTATAGCTGTGCACCACCCCTGTGCCTCGTGCCTAAGGAGGTCAGACGAGGGCATCGAATCCCCTGGAACTGGAGTTATGGGTGGTTGTGATCCACCAAGTGGGTGTTGGAGATAGTGCTCTTAACTGCTGAGTCATCTCTCCAACCCCTTGGCTGTTGTTATTTGTTTTCTAACAAAACACATCAAGCAACAATAAACAGAACTCTGTCTTTCCACTTATTAAATCATAATTCTGTTTAAATAACACCTCCCAGTTTGTAAGTGTGAAGTGCCACAGGAAAACTGAAATCAATGTTCCCAGTGTTTACCAACCATTCTTGAAAATAGTTTTAATACATAGGATATTTTCATTGACATAGTGATTAGAATATTATAAACACTATGCTTTCAGAGCTGGCCAGATAGTGCAGTCAGTAAACGAACTTCTCAAAAGCATGAGGACCTTAGTTTGGTCACATATTGTGGCCCTGCACCCATGTGTCCCCGCAATCCCAGTAATGGGGAGGCAGAGGCAGCAGGACACTTGGGGCCAGTCTAGATAAACCAACAGACTTCAGATTCAGTGATGATTGTGTCTCAGAAAAGGAAGGTGAGGAGCAGTTGAGAAAGACACCAGACAACCTCTGGCTTTGGCACATACATGGAGATTGTGACAAAGGGGAAGGGTGACATATTCATTCTGTCATTAAACTAATACAGCAGGAACAGTTCAAACGCCATTTTCATAGTACATCCTGTAATATGGTTCATTTATTAATATTCCCTTAAAAATACCTCCCTTACCTGAAAGACATTATGGGGTTTTGTTTGTTTTGTTTTGTTGTTGTTGTTGTTGTTGGTGTGTGTGTGTGTGTGTGTGTGTGTGCGCGCGCGCGCGTGCGCGCGCACGCGCGCGCACACACCCTCTATATAACACACTTGTTACAGCCATAGTCAGCAGAGGTCAGCAAGATTGGAACATTTGCCCTTTAAGTTAAATTAATCTAAATTGCACAGATATTACATTCTTGGCCCTGAGATGGTCAGTGACCTTCTGAGCAATAGGATTTCCTGTGTCCCCCAACATTTTATTTTAAAGTGTTGTAAAGCTCCCACTGTGTTTTATGGGTGTTTCTGAACCACATCCCTTCAATTTTATTGAGGTTATCCAGGGAAGAATGGACAGGTGATTTCACGTTGCAGTCTTCAGGCAGGGTCACAAGTTGTCCATTGTTCTGAACACATCCTTATCCTTATTTTAGTAGATGGGCTTGCCTGAATGTTGTCATCAGGAAGCATGGCATCTTCTGGGCAATCAGAATCTCTCAACAGTTGTGGGCCGCCCGGGAATGGGCCCATCAACAGCAAGAGCTGGAAGGAACAGAGGCTCAGGGGTCCTTAACTCATGACTTAACTATTCCCTACTGATAGGTTCATGGAATGAGTCATTCCCTTCAGCTGTATGCCCACCAGTGACCCTGCCATGCTCCAGTGGATAGCCTCAGTCCAATGGCCTCACAAACTAAAAAATGAATCTGGGAAAGGGATTGTCAGGAAGAAGGATCGAGAAGGGTGACGGGGATGCGAGGAGTACCCAGAATACACTATGTGTCTGAAATCACCAAAGAACTAGCTTGGTTAATAGCGAAGAAGCGTGGTGTACTGATTGGTTTTTGTCAACCTGACAAAAACGTAGACGTATCTAGACATGGAGGATCTTATTGAGAAAAATGCTTCTATAAGATTGGCTGTAGATGAGTCTGTGGGGCATTTTCTTGATGAATAATTGATGAGGGAGAGCCTTGCCCACTGTGGGCAGTGCCATCCCTGGGCTGGTCAGCTGAGTGTTATAAGAAAGCAGGCTGAGCAAGCCACGAGAGGAAATCCAGTAAGGAGCATTCTTTATGGCCATTAGCATAAGCTCCTGACTCTAAGTTCCTGCCCTGAGTCCCTGCCCTGGCTTCCCTTGACGATGGACTACAGACTGTAAGCCCTTTCTTCCCCAAGCTGCTTTTGAACATGGCGTTTTATCACAGCAATGGAAAGAGGAACCGTGGCTAAGACATATGACAAAGACTAGATAAAATGGTGTAGGAGGTCCTTCTGTTTGTGTGTTGTTTCCATTGGTTGAATCAAGAGACTGCCTTGGCCTTTCGATAGGGCAGAACTTATGTGGGTGGAGTAGACAGAACAGAATTCTGGGAGGAAGAAAGCAGAGATGGGGAGACACCATGAATCTCCTGCCTGAGATGGATGTAGGTTAGACTCTTGACGGTAAGCCACAATCATGTGATGATACACAGATTAATAGAAATGGGTTAATCAAGATGTGAGAGTTAGCCAATAAGAGGCTAGAGCTAATGGGCCAGGCAGTAATTTAATTAATACAATTTCTGTGTGGTTATTTTGGAGGTTAAGCTAGACGGGTGGCGGGACACAGCCCGCTCCTTCTTACTACAATAAAATATGTTAGCAACTTACACCCAAGCTTATACTCATCCTGCATAACACATCATATTCTAAATTCCTTTCTTTGGCGTTTCCATGATGTTTCTTTCCTGAGTGTGTTTCCATATGGTGCCTGTGGTAATTTGAATGGAATTGGCTCCCATAAATTCATAGGCAGTGGCACTATTGGGAGATGTGGCCTTGTTGAAGGAAGTGTGTCACTGTGGGGGTGGACTCTGAGGTCTGTCTTGCTTAAGCTTTGCCCAGTGTCTCAGACCATTTCCTGTTGCCTGAAAAATGTAGGACCTTTAGCTACTACTCCAGCACCGTGTCTTCCTGCATGCTGCCACGCTCTCAGCCAAGGTGAGGATGGTCTGAACCTCAGAAACTGTAAGGGAGCCACCCCGTTAAATGTTCCCCCTTATAAGAGTTGCTATGGTCGTGGTGTCTCTTCACAGCATTGGGAACCCTAACTAAGACAGTGCCCTTATAACTGTCTTCTCTCTGGACCAGTGCAGCGATGTTCACCATGGCAAACAGAGTGGCAGTTTTCCCCAACAATGTCATCTGACATATTACCTTTTATTCTTAGATGAGAGCCTCAAAGAAGATCACCACGGCCGAGGATAGGGCTCAGCAGTAGAACATGTGTGTAGTATGCACAAGGCCTGAATTCTGTGGGGCAGAGAGGGAGAAGGAAAAGCAGGGGCATCATCTAGGAACCCATTAACACTGTTGCTGTGAGATAATCCTTTTGTACATTGTGAAAATGTATTGCTGTCCTTGTTAATAAAAAGCTGATTGGCCAATAACTAGGCAGGATTATCAATGCAGAAAGGATGGCGTGAAGAAGCATGGAGTCAGACGAGTCGCCAGCAAGATGAAAAGGAAGCAGGAGATAACATGCCGTGCCGAAAGAAGGCACTGCCACGTGGCAGAGGGCAGATAAGAAATACGGGTTAACTTGAGTTGCTAGAGCTGGCTGGAGACAAGTCTAAGCTACTGACCGAGCAGTTATATTAAAGTCTCTGAGCAGTTATTTGGGAAGTGGCCAGCGGAAGAGAGCTGATCACGGTCTGATGGAAACTTCCGCCTACAAATTGGGCCCCACATGGGACACCTACATCCACATAAAACCTGAGAAAGCGTAAAACAGGTTCTAGACACACAAAAACACAGCTTCCTAACATTATGTCTCTCATGCCGGCCACAGTACAGAGACACAGTACAGAGTGCATGTCCTGCAGCTGCCAGCACTCTGTGAGCTAAACTGAATGGCAGATTCCCGCAGTCGCTCACACAGCCTGCAGCACAGAGAGGCACCTCCCGGCTGCTGCCTGTGGGCATCTTGAGCCGCCAGCTCCTTCTGTGAGCTGCATGGCAGGTTTGGGGTTCTGCTCATGCAGACAGAAAAGGTTACAGTTGCTCAGTGAAGACGGATCCAGATGACAAAAGGACTCTAAATGGATTACAGTGTTTATAAATATACATAGGCTTGGGACAGAAAAGAGAAAGGGTAGAGACAGTCATAGATTAAAAAATAGTTTAAAAATAATAAATGAAAGTCATTAAAACAGTTAAAAAGTATAATAAGCCATAAAATATGGAAAATACACAGAGAGTCTAGATTCTGTATGCCATTGTGTTGTCTTTAAATTTTCTGATTGCTAATGAAGGAACAGCTGGTAAGACACATTAGATTATAAGAACTGCTGGACTGAACCATAGTAACTATATGGTTTAAAAACATCTTGACTTCAAAGTGGAAATCAAAAGATATGTTACTTTGGGGAAGAGGTTATGCTTTTATTTCCATAGGAGAGGTTGTAGATTGTTCAAGGTTGATATAGAACACGTTTGAAATATCTGTCAGATATACCAGGCCTGTGGGCCAAAGTTGGATGTCCCAGCATTACAGAAGAACCTGCGGTGACTGTTGAGGCAAACAGATGTACTTGTTGTTAGGTAATATTATATCCTAATGGATTCTTTGAGGGCGTTAAGACTAAATAATTAAACTTATAGTTTTCCTTAGTTATGATAAAAAGTAAATTAGGTATAAAATTTTAGACTCACAAAGGAAAGATAGATAATAGAGTGTTTTCTCTGAACTTGCTAAATACAAATGAACTGGACCTTGTAGCTATAATTCGATAACTGTTTTTGTTATATATACTTTTACTATCTTAAAGTTAAAACCTGATTTTTAATTAGACAAAAAGTGGGGAAATATTATGGAGTAATCTTTTTGTAGATTGTGAAGATGTGTCTTTGCCAAGACTCCTTCTGATTGATTTAATAAAAGAGCTGACTAGCCTATAGCTAAGCAGGGGGTATAGGCAGGACGGCCAGAGAGAGGACACTGGGAGGAAGGAGGGCAGAATCTTGGGAGTTTCTAGCAGATGTAGAGAGAAGTAAGATGAACACGCTGTGTTGAAAGAAGGAGGCGCTTCTGGTACACTGGGGTCTGGGACTTGCTGACGCAGTTTTAAGTATTAAGAGCTACTTACTTCCCACTCAGCTATGAACGTGTACGCATTCAAGATGGATGTAGAACTTTCCAAATACCTAATCTCCCGGCTTCCCTGTGGCTTCCTCTCACAGTCTCCTGTGCTAGAAGATAAACTTTATGCCCCAACCCGAAAAGAGACTGTAGGGAAAGGGCTCTGCTCCGAAGCGTGCTTCAAAGGTACCTGGCCAGCTTCCAGCAGCCCCCAACCCCAGCGGCCTGAGGGCTGCTACTAATTGAATTGGGAGGACTGAAATTATGGCGTATGGTCTGGCAACAGAGAAGAAATGGAGCAGCAGGAATCGACGGTGGTTGGAAGGAAAGGTGCCCAGGGCAGAGGTGTTGGCTCCCACCATGGAAGGACATCACAGGCCACCCAGATACTGTGGTGTAGCAGGCTGCAAACCTTTGCCCGCACACACTACAGCTGCAGACTGATCCCTTCTTAGGACTTCAACACCACCGGGACAAACCGACCTGAGCAAGCTGGCTTCTCAGCGGCAGAGAGTAGAGCAATCCTTTCACTGTGAAGAGCCGGATCCTGTTTTGTGAGATGGGGTCCAGTCAGAACAATCTAGAGATTAGTGTGAGAAGTTTGGCCCTGATCACAGGGCACAAGCTCTGGGGATTGTGACAGGGAGAGGAGACCGAGTTCAGAGGCGTCACGAGAGACCAGGACTGGGTCTTTTGAGGGCTGAGATATCTGGGCTTAGGTCCCGCGCTTATCTCTGGATTGTATTGAGGGAGACAGGTGACTAGGGATTCGGGGCATGGCCTGTGTTTCTCCGTGGTCTGAGAGTACAGCAGGTGCTGATGGTTTGGAGGGAGGGATGCCTAACAAGCATGCAGTTTCTTCAATGAGATGAAGTCTAACTAAATTAGGAGTCCCTTTCTCACTCAAGAATGGCCTGTTGTCACTGCATTCTCTCCAAGACTCATCCAAAATCAAGCTAGGTGACACAGGCATGAGATTCTGGCAGAAGCGCAGCTGGCTTTTCATAGACGGGAACCGCAACCTCGAACATCTCTGCTTGTTTAGCCATTTCTTGGAACTCCCCTGAATCATCAGCCCTCGGGTCTCCACTATCTCTTGCCTTGCGGTTTAAAAACTGGGTTTCTGATTCTAATGCGGTTATGGTAATGTTTGGAAATGGAGAGAGAGGTGTATAGAATGCAGACAAGGCTCTGGGTTTCTGATTCTAATGTGGTTATTGTGATATTTGGAAACAGGGAGAGCGAGGTGTATAGAATGCAGGCCAGGCTAGGGCCTTTGCTTCCTAGAGAGGTACTCACCACATTGTTGCTACTCCACACTACCCCACACACATAAATGCATCCCTATTAGGTCATACTCCTTCCCAGCATTCCTCCTAACTTTCCCCATCTTGGGCCTTCCTCTCCGCTATACTTGGCTCAGGAGTGACCATCCGACAACCATCCAGCAGACAATTAGGCAAAAGCTGACCAGAAGCCAGACCATGTGTCTGTCCTGTCACACAGTATTTGCATCAGATTTGTGTGGCAGGCTCCAGAAGGCCGGCCTCTGTCAGTCCTTCGCTGTACTGTCCACCCAATGCCTCCGTAGCACTGCGGCTCCTACCAGGGACGTCTGGCAGAGGGCCTGCTTACGTGGTACCAGACAAAAGTCTATGGCTCAAGCTCCTGAACTCCTTTAAGAATGAGGTTACAGTCTCATGGGATATGATACTTCTGGTCAAGGGGGAAATAGTCTGTTTAAGAATTTGATGTGGCCGGGCGGTGGTGGCGCATTCCTTTAATCCCAGCACTCGGGAGGCAGAGGCAGGCGGATCTCTGTGAGCTTGAGGCCAGCCTGGTCTACAGAGCTAGTTCCAGGACAGGCTCCAAAGCCACAGAGAAACCCTGTCTCGAAAAATAAAAAAATAAAAAAAAAAAAAAAGAATTTGATGTGGTTGTGGGTGAGGCAAAAAGGTTTTTAAGAGCCAGAGGTTCAGGTGAAACAGTGTCTTCTCTATGACAGGATCATTGTACTTAGAAACTCACAGCAGGTAGCTGTGGTTGCATGCACACAAACAAGGCAGTCAACACTTGAACATGAAGAAGGGAGGGCCTCATGAGCCTTGACCCCCAATTTAGGAGCCGTTGACACCTGATGGCTGCAACAAGGAATCACTTTTCTTTAAGAGTGTGAACCCCAGTTGGTTGGCCATGCTCTAGTGGATGGCCCCACATCCAATGCAAATTGGACTCAACAGTTATCTTAAAAGGAGAGGGGACTGAGAAGGTGGGGATAGACCTGGAAGGAGTTGGGATGGGGTGCGATGAATGGGCTCAAAATACATTGTATGTATGCATGCATGGAATTCTCAGATAAGTAATAAATATGTTACATTAAAAAAAACATTTGATATGAGAAGGGCTAGGGAAGACACTCAGTTGTTAGAGCGCTTGTGGGCACACACAAAGCCCTGGATTTTACCCAGGCTGAATAAGCCAGGCCTGGGGCCACATTCCTTTAGTCTCAGCACCTGAGAGTGGTAAGAGCATCTTAAATTCAAGCTCATCCTCTGCTAACAGGAAGTTCAAAGCAGCCTGGGATGCGAGAGATCCAGTTAGGAAGGAGAAGAAGTCAGGAAAGAAGGGAAAGAGGGAGGGAGGGAAAAAGAGAATAATTTGTTACAGAAAATAAAACAGCAAAATTTGTGTGAAGAAAGCCAGGCATCATGGCCCCAGCCAGTAAACCAAGTTCTGGGAGGATGGGGAGTTCTGGGAAGACTTGGGCTACAAACCGAGATCCCACCTCTAAAACAAACAAACAAGAAATTATCACAATTACGTAACAGTTACTCAACCAGTACTGAGCTGCGCATGTAAAAAGGTTAAAATTACAAATTTACCTTCGATGTGTTTTTCTATAATAAAAAAATTACGAAAGAAAATTAGCCTTATATCCTTTTTATGATTCGTGTGCCTTTTTGTCTACAAAATAATAAAAATCATAAAAATATAAAGGACGTAAAAGCCGAAAGCTTAAAAGGGAATTCAGTGCTCTTGAGAATTCCACTACTCCTTTGCATCATTAAAGCATGAAGAGGGCAGGGCAGAGGGCTCGTTATCAACCACGCAACTTCCCAGAGCCCTTCAGGGCAAGGATGCAGGGCTGCTCTAGGGAGCAGAGAGGAAAGTGTCACAGTTCAAACAGGCAGGTCAGGGAGCAGAAGGACAAGACAGGGAAAGAGCAGACATGAGGAATCAAGACCAACAGTCACCAGGACACAGAGGTCCAGGTCCTCAGACCCTGGACGGCACTGGAAAAACCCCAACAGCTCTCGGTAAGCAAGTTTTCTTAGCTCATTGCTTGTCTAATGGATGAGTCCTTGGGATAAAGAAGTCAATCTCTTAGGTTCACTGGTGTCCATCACCTGTAAACCACTCCCAAAAGATGAGCCTCTGACTTCAGCCATCCGCAAATGTGTCTCTCTTGTACTGCAGATAATCCCTGCTCCAACCAGATCAGCTCCCTATCGCCTATGGCGAAGTGCAGATCTTTTATTTATTTATTTATTTTTTTTGAGACAAGGTCTTTCTTTATAGCCCTGGCTGTCCTGGAACTCTCTGTGTAGACCAAGCTGGCCTTGAACTCACAGAGATCCACCTGCCTCTTCCTCTCTAGAATATTAGGATTAAAAGGCATGTTCCACCTTGCCTTGCTCAGATCCTTTCTAGATAAACACAGTGAATGCTTGTGCGTCAACAATTTAGTATTTCACAATGAGCTTCTGGCAGTTAGCTTCAGCGGATGGTAGCAGACCTGAAATAATGACCTAAGCAATAAAAGAAAACCTTCTTTTCCTAATTAAGAGTTGAAAACTGCATGCCACTGCACAAACCCCCAGGCTCATGCTTTGCCATCCCTCAAATATGTCCCTTACCCTCATAGAAAACAGAAGTTTTTCTTCTGGAAATGTCAACAGGGGAGCCAATGCAGCTGTGTTCCACGGGGCAAGAAGAAGGGAGGGGTAGAGATTTGGAGACAGATAGCATGGGCCGCGTGTGTGTGCGCGCGCGAAATCAGTGGTCAATGGCTGATCACTTGACTGTTTCTCCATGTATTTTTGAGGCACCCAGAGCTCACCAATTGGACTGGACTGATTTGACAGAGAACTCAAGGCTTCTCCTGTATCCATCTCCCCAGTGCTGGGCTTACAAGCATGTGTGAGTTTTGTGCCTGACTCTCTCTCTCTCTCTCTCTCTCTCTCTCTCTCTCTCTCTCTCTCTCTCTCTCTCTCTCTCTCTCTCTCAGATATATTTCTTTATTATGTATACAATGTTCTGCCTGTATGTATGTCTGCAGGTCAGAAGAGGGCACCAGATCTCATTACAGATGGTTGCTAGGAATTGAACTCAGACTTTTTTTACATACACCCTGTCAGAGCAAACCTAGATCCTTACACTTGCATGGACCATGTTTTACTGACTGAACAGTCTCCCCAAACCAAATGTCATTACCTTCTCATTGGCCACTCCAGTTACTCTGTAACATCACTAACCAACGGTGTCTGACTTTCTTTTCTTATGTTAACTCCACCAAGGCATTTTTCTTTCCAGATATAACTGCCGCTGATTTCCATGGCTAATTTGGTTGCACCAGGCCTAGAGTCTCACATTAAAGGAAACAGAGAACACCAACCCAGCGTAGTGTAGCTATCCGCACACCTCCAAACTCCTCCCAGATGTTCTGAGTGTCCTTGTGTCTGCAGAGCTGCAGAGGCCACCATGAGATCCAAAGTTAAGTGAAAACATTAGGCAACTTCAAGGATGTCAGAGGGAGCTGGTGCCTCTCCCAGGGTGTGAGGGCTGCGGGCATGGTGTTATCTGCTCAGAACCCACACTGCGCTTGCTCATACAGCTCTCATGTGTGAAGGGACCAGACTGGCATCACACGCTCCCACCCACTATAGCTATGGCAGAAAGAGGTTCTCACTCAGAGACATTCAGGTCACATAGACCCAAAGGCACCACCACCAGGTACTAATTAGACTTCTCCTCCTCAATAAGAGGAGGCCAGTTTTCACTCAGCACACTGGAAGGGCCCTCACACCCAGTCAGTCATTTGTGAAGTCATTTACAGAGCACTAGGTCCTAGAGGAGCATTGGGGGGGCAGAGTGTAGTCCTCTCCTTCATGAGGGCTGCCAGCTAACGATTGAGACAAGGGAGCCATCAAACAGCGCCCCCCAACCATGACTGGAACCAGAGGAACATGAGCAACCGTGCAAGTGTGGGGTCTCAGACAGGAGACCAGTGCAAAGGCCCTGTGACAGCACGTGCAAACAACACCCGGCTCTCAGTTTGTATCTGTCATGTACTTGTGATAGGACCCTCTATTGAATGCACATCACCAGAGCTGGGTTTTGACATGTTCGCGTCTCTTGCTTTGCTAAGAGGAAGTAGTACACAGCCTGGCTAAGCAAAACCACATTTAGTGCTCCAGGGCAGTGCTGTCCAAAAGTCAATGTTTCCAAACCCTGTCACTCCTCCAGCATTTATTAGATCTCTCACAAACCTGTTTTTAAATTCCTCATGCCCACTCTCCCCGGGGCCCTGGTATTTTCTGCATGTTTCCAGCTCCTGACCCAAGCATTCCTTCCATGTGTGTAGACACTGGGGCCAGTGTTGGGAGCCTTCTCCTGCCTAGAGCTACTTTATAAACACCGTGGCTCTCTCTTGGTAGTTATAGAGATGTCTGCTCATAAAAATGCTCCCGGGCCAGGTACACCCACAACTTTCCATAGTAGCCACCAGCTAAAATTACCCATGCTCCCCCTGAACCTGGCCTTCTGTTAAGCTCCTCTCCAGAGAGCAAATGCTATGATCTAGTTGAGGTGATTGGCCCTGGGCTGTGACCTTACTGTAGCTAACTGTCTCTTAATGCCACCACTGTATGGCTCATTCCAACAACTTGATTGGATCAATAAACACACAGACTTTCCTTTCTGCATTTCCAGAGAAGATTAACTGAGAGGGTGCGCATACATCCAGCTCCATCCTCAGGGTTGGGGGTCCATGAATAAAAAGAGAAAAGACAGAACACGAGCTGAATGCAAGCACTCCCCTTGTTCCGCTTCCTGCCCCCCAAAAGTGTGAGAGAGCAGCCTCCCATCCCTGCACACAGGAGCTGGTCCCACTGCCATGCCTTTCCCTCCACGATAGGCCACATCTGCCAACCCAGGGACCCAAACAACCCTTCCTTCCTTATGTGGCCTCTTGTCAGTATTAGATGCCAGCCACAAGAAAATAACTAAGACACCATCCCTTCCTCAAATCGAAAGTAAACTCTGCCCATCCTGAGGATCTGGACTCCAAAGGATAACCAGATTCCTACCAGCGGGTCTCAGAGGTACGCCAGGGCGGTGACTCACCGTAGTGTAGACACCCACCACATACACAGTGGTTTTCTCTTTGCCGTGGTGAAATCCCTGACCAGAAGGCAGCTTCATGGAGGCAGTGTTTATTTGGTTCATGGTTTGAGGGTGCAGTCCGTCATGGTGGGAGAAGGCATGGCCTCGGAAGTGTGAGGTAAAAGTCACCTTGCGTCTGCACTCCTGCAACATGAAGAGACGAGTTCTCAGCTCACTTCCCTCTTTCTTCTTTCGGTACGCAGTGCAGGAACCAAGCCTAGGACAGGATCCATGTTCAAGGAAGGTCTTCCCTCTTCACTTAACTCTCTGGGAACGCTTCACAGACACACCCAGAGAAGTCTCCCATTGGTGATTCCAAATCTAGTTAAGTTGACAATGAAAGTTAGCATCGTATGGCCTTTAAATCTGCCCCCAATCTCCATCTCCACAGTGGCTGGGAACCAGAATCTCAGAGGCCTCTGCTAGCCATTTACAGTGGCCCTTGTATCAGTAGGGTCCCAACAGAAGGTACGTGCATCAGGAATAGAAGGTTTAAGAGATAATTTAACTGAAGACTGCTAGGGACAACACTGATTGGGTAGTGGGACAAGTCAAGGTGACTGACTTAATGACGGGAGTGTTTCCAGAGGTGGAAGAAAGGCACAGGGCTGCCGTGCAGGTCTGGGCAGTACTCGAGCTCGAGGACATCTCTATGCTGGGGGTGTTTCTCCTCAAAATCCCCTTCTGTATCTCCAAACCCCTCACAAGGTCTCACCCCCCAGGTCCCCTGCCCCTGAGGGTCTGAGAAGCCCTCACCTAAGGAGTCTTCCTTTCTCTCATATAGCCTGCAGGCTATAAACCTTACAGCAGCAACTATCACAGCCATAGCTAAGGCTACCTCTCCCTCTCACTCCCTCCCCACTCCTCGGCTGAGGAGCTCAGAAGAGTGCTAAGGGTCACCACCTTTCCCCTCTGACTTCCCTGGCCCTTTTCGTAGCTGGTGAGTAGTGCCCAGTCAGGCTGAACATTGATGTCACAGACAGTTCCTACAGCAGCCCAGTGTGAAGGCCTTCGACCTCCTGGTCCAGTCCAGAGTAACTTAGGCCAACTTGAGGCTTACACAGCTGTTTTCAATATATTCCCAGAGCCTTTCATAGTGGGTGTGGAGGGAAAGCGGGAACCCTTTCCCCAGTGCGTTCTGGTCTCCTGTGGTCACTCTTATGAAGAGCACACAGCAGAGTGGCCCTGTGCTCCCAGAGAAGTTTCCATGACTGCCCCAGGCTGCGACACATTCCATGGCAGCTGCCTCCTCTCAGGCCGAGCTCGCGTGAGCAGCATCTGCAAAACCATTCTCTTCAAGGGGCTCCTAGGGCAGCGGTTCTCAACCTTCCTGAGGCTGCGATCCTTTAATATAGTTCCTCATGTTGCCATGACCCCCCCAACCATAAAATTATTTTGGTTGCTACTTCATAACTATAACTTTGCTACTGTTATGAATCATAATGTAATTACCTGTGTTTTCCAATTATGTTTGGGGGTTGCCACCCACAAGTTCAGAGCCACTCTCCTAGAACCTTTTGCACATAGCCTGCAGTCCTGACTGCCCCACACACCCCAATGCACCTGGATCTACAACCCTGGTGCTGAAGGCACCAGGCTCTCCCAGCAAGATTATGGCCTTAGCACAAAAGACAGTTTTGTCCAAGTCACCACCTCCCTGAAGTACTCAGTAACGTCCTCCTTTCTGACCAGCGGTCAGCAGCTGAAATCACACCACCCAATTGGCTGTCATTGTCATCAGGGAGTGGCTTGTCATCTGTCTTAGTTAGGGTAACCATTGTTGTGATGAAACTCCATGACGAAAACAACTTGGGGAGGAAAAGGGTCATTATCTGGCTTATACCTCCACAGCACTGTTCACAATCAGAGTCAGGTCAGGACCTCAAACAGGGCAGACTCCTGGAGGCAGGTGCTAATGCAGAGGTTGTGGAGGGGTGCTGAGTACTGGCTTGCTCCCTATAGCTTGCTCAGCCTGCTTTCTTGTAGAACCCAGGACCACCAGTCCAGGGATGGCACCACCCACAATGGACTTTGCCCTCCCCGTTCAACCACTAATTAAGAAATGCCCTATAGGCTCGCCCACAGCCTGATCTTATGGAGCCATTCTCTCAGTTGAGGCTCCCTCCTCTCAGATGACTCCAGCTTGTGTCAAGTTGACATAAAACTAGTAAGCCCACCATTCTTATACCCTCTATGACTGACCTTAATTGTGTTTTTAAGAAGGTAAAAAATAAATATAAAAAAAAGCGTGGACTATGCAGTTACAGCAGAGAATTTGACCTTTGATTTAATCTTTTCTTTAAGGAGGAGATAGCATGCCAACATTGGAGAGTTGTGGGTGCCCTAGAATAGGAGCAATGGGAAGGAGGAGGAACAAGAACCCAAAATTCAGCAGCAGAACAGAGTCAAGCCTGAAACACTGAAAATTCCATGTGGGCTGAGGGGAAGGCAGACCTGTTCAGTTAAAGTCCAAAGAACTTAAAGGGAAGACCAAGGACCAGACTGGAAGAGTAGAAAATAGACTCATGAAGGAAAAGCGTTAGCGCAGTCTAAGCTTTAGGCTCTAAAGAGTATTTTAAAGAGCTTAATGTGACTGATAAACTCCTAACACGATAATTAAGGAAAAACAGGAAATGCAAACACCTAAACGAGGTTTGAAATTTAATTATTTATTCATTTGAAAGTTCATTGGAACTTAAAGATGGATGGACAGTTAAAGTTTTCACTGTTCTTGAAAAGACCTGGAGTCCAGTCGTGGCTCAGCTCCTATGCTGGGTGGGTCACAAAACCTGGCAATTCTACCTCTAGAAGATCTAAGATCATCTCTTGGCTTTAGCAGATAGTGCGTTTACGTGAACTAACACACACACAGACACACACACACACACACACAACTACATAATGTAATTTTTGTTTTAGAAAGAAGATACTATAATTTAGGCAGTGGGCGGGACATAACACAGGTCATAGAGGGCTTACCTAGGCTGCAGGAACCCTGGATTCTCTCCCTAGCACTATGTAAAATCAGGTGTAGTGGGGCGCACCTAAATCTCAGCACTGGAGAGGTGATGGAAAGACTCTTGTCCAAGGTCACCCTCAGCTACATAGTAAGTTTGAAGCTGGGATACATATGTGAAAACCTAACTCAAAGCAACAGAAACAGATAGCGTAAGTAACATTATGATAATCAAATTTTGTGTGCCTTCACTTAGGCTAATAAATTGGTATTTAAAACACACAATTTTCTTAAAATGTAATTTGTCAAAATTGCCACAAGAAAAAAAATCACTGATAGTCATATAGATAGATAGAGATGTGAATGTATTCCAAAGGAATTAATTTTAAGGCAAGTAAAATCATTCCCAGAAAAACAAAACAAGAAAAAAAAAACTGTAGCCAAGATGGGGGTCATAAAAACTTAAGAAGTAAATAATGATTATCTAAAATGTGTCCAGAAAATCGAAGCAGAGGGGAACATTCAAACTCATTTTTATAATCAGCAAAAACTTGGTTCCAAAAATTCAGACATTGTAAGAAAGGAAAATTACTAGCAACATGTCAGTCTGAGTAAACACGTTTGCACACATGGACCAGCTCTCAGTGCTCCTCATGGGAAACTCCCAAAGTGCAATCTGTCCCCACAAGCAGGGGCTGGTGTTGAGACAGGCAGATTACCGTGAGTTCTGGGTCAGTCTGGGCCACAGAGTGAGACCCTGTCTCAAAAAGATAAACAAAATCTATCACAGCAATTCGTGGGCCACAGTCAAGAACAAGCAAGCTTCCCTTAGAGGGTGGACCTGTGAACTGGAATGACAGACAGGTTGTCGATCATCAGATATTCATGGCAACATGCAAGCCACAGAATAGGAATAGCGTGTAAGCACTTAGAAACGGAAGCCCGAGGAATCCATGGAGACAAGGGCCTGCAGCTAAGGTACCTACAGCAGACATAAAGCAGGAAGTCCCTCCCCCTGTTTGCTGCATTGTTTCCTTGCCCCCCTTTGTGGAGCAGCTTCCTCCTAGACCCTTACTCCCCTTGACCGTGTGCATGGAAAGAGGGAACAGAGAACTCAAGACTCGGGGGCGGGACACTTCTTGCCTGAAGTTGCTTAGCGACTTAACTAATCAACTCCTGAGTTTTCACACAGCCCGGTGCTTTAACAACAGTTTCCTCCAGAAGCTACTAGTGTGTTTCTACCTAGGGGGTTCCATTCAGCGATGACCAAACCCAACACCACTTGGTAGAGTTGGGGGTCTCAAATGTGCTGTCTTTTGCCCTCTTGCTTCAGCTTCTTGATCCTTCTGAGCGGCAGTGACGGTAAGTGGCACACAGTTAGGTATTCTTCACTCCCCGCTCATCACCTGAGACCTTCCGTGCGACACCGTCACGCCCAGCCTTTACACTTCCCACGTCTTCCTGTCTAGGACCTAGGAGCAGTCAGCTCTTCCAACTCTGTTTACTTTAATATTCTGGGTTTTATTCCATTCTTTTTAAATTACAATACTTGTAAAATTTGTTTGATATATCCTAACATGCTGCTGTTTCCCTGGTGTCTCTTTTATTCCAGAGTATCCGACGATGTTTAGAAATCATGTCTGAGTGTGTATGAAGTATGTACATATGTAAACGTGCATGTGGGTGTATGTGCACTAGTGTGCCCATGCCTGTGGAAAATGGAGCTTGGCGGCAGGAGTCTCCCCAGCCACTCTTCATTCTATTATCTGAGACTGTCTCTCACTGAACTCGGAACTACTTTGGTTGTGTGTGTCCAGGCACCTACAGAGGCCAGAAGAGGAGGCTAGATCCTCTGGAGCTGGAGTTGTAACTCCAGTAGCAGGAGGTTATGAGCTGCCTGACATGGGTGCTGGAAACTGAGCGCTTGTCCTCTGTGAGAGCAACAAGTGCTCTTAACCACGGAACCATCCTTCCAGTCCCCGGTTTTACTTATTTCAGAACAGTTTCACCAACCCTTGTTGTGGAATATTTATTTAACAAGGCAAAGATGTGGTACATTTGTTTCTGCTGCCCTTGTTTAACTATTTAAAGATGTGTTACATTTGTTTTTGTTACATTTCTTTAGGTATGGCACCTGGTTGGTCTAATAAAAAGCTGAACGGCCAATAGCTAAGCGGTGAGGGCCAGGTGGGGCTGGTGGGCCGAGAGAATAAGTAGGAAGATGAGGCTGGGTTTGGGAGAGAATGAGGGAGATGAAAAGGGAGACACCAGGGCCCAGCCACCCAGGCAGTTACCAGACAGACGGCAAGGAGGATGCAGGAAAGTAGGACAAACAGCGTGCAAGAAAGGTTAAACTCCCAGAGGCAAAATGTAGATGAAGAGAAATAGGTTAAAATAAGTTCTAAGAGCTAGAGGAATAATCCCAAACTAAGGCTGAACCTTCATAACTAATAATAAGTCTCTGAGTCATGATTTGGGGGCTGGCAGTCTAAGAAGGCCTGCTACAAACCCTCAAATAAGCCTTGTTCTAGACATTTCTGATCAGGGAATGTGTATGACCTATGGTTTCTTGTGTCTGGTTTCTCTTGCTTAATATTTCAAAGTCCATCCATGGTGTAGCATGAAGCTTGTATGATCACACCCTTTTTTGGCTTACTTGTCTGCTGACGGATGTGTAGGAGGGTTACTTTAATTTTGAGGATGTCTATTTTTTCTTCTTTTGGGAAAGAAAGGAAACCATTATTTCATTCAAAGCCATGGGGATTTACACATGTTTGCTTTGGAAATATCTTTTTAGCTCTTACTTTAGGGTCTTTGACAAATTTGAACTAACATGAATAATTCTGTCAGCACACCTTTGTGTGCAAGTTTTTTTGTGGCCGTGTGTTGCATCGCTCTTACACAGCTGCCTGAGAGGGAGATTGGCAACTAATGCAGTAATTCTGTGTTAACATTTGAAGAAACTTTCAAATCCTTTGCTATTCCCACCAATAGTGCGTGGGGGTCCCAATCTCTCCATGTCCTCAGCAGCCTTTCCCATTGTCTTTATTTGACTGAACCAGTGTTCGTGAGCAGGAAGCAGAAGTGGCGTCTCTTTGTGGGTCTGATTTGCATCCCTCTGATGACTGGCAGAGAGAACATCTTTTTGTATGCTTATTGGCAACTCTACATCTTATTTCAAGAAATATTTGTCAAAACCTTTGGTTATTTTTCAAAGATCATTCTTTTCTTTTTAACTTTTTATTTATTCTTTGTGACTTTTACACCATGCATCTCAACCCCCATTCATTTCCCTGTCCCTTTGTAGCTGCTCTCTGCTTTTGCAACCTCCCCTCATCAAAAAATAAAATAAAATTTAAGAGAAAAAAAACTCATTGTAGAAGCTATAGTGTGACACAGGGAATCAGAGTGTTTTGTAAATGGAGGTTTCTCTCTCACCTCCAGCTACCGAATAACCACTCAGAGACTTATATTACTTCTAATGGTTGACCAGTGGCTCAGGCTTATTGCTACTTAGTTCTTACATTTAAATTAACCCATTTCTATTAATCTGTGTATCACCACATGATGTGGGAGTGTCATATATCAATCTGTTGATTTCATTGGTTAAGTTATAATAAACCAACTGCTTGGCCTCATAGCTTAGAACATAGATGGGAGGAGGAAACAGAATAGGATGCTGGGCGGAAGAGGAAGTGAGGTCAGACTCTGTGCTGCTTCCAGAGGGACCGGACAGCCGCCATGCTCTGCTCTCCCAGGCAGCTGCAACCCACGATGGACTTAGGCTAGAATCTTCCCGGTAAGCGCACCTTGGGGTGCTTACACACATCATTAGAAATGGGCTAGTCCAGGTGCGAGAATTAGCCTGTAAGGGCTAGAGTTCAGGGGCCAAGCAGTTCTTAAATGAACACAGTTTGTGTGTTGTTATTTCGGGCGTGAGCTAGCCAAGCGGCCGGGGTGTTGGGGACGCAGCCCCGCCGCCCTTATTTCAACAACCACATGACCTGTGGCTTACCAGTGCTCTGACATTTGCTCCTTCGGCAGCTTCTGGTGTGTCCTCAATTCCGCCCTCCTCCCTTTATCTCCATTTGGCTTTCCTGCCCAGCCTTATTCTGCCTGGCTATAGACCAAATCAACTATTTACCAACCAATAAGAGCAACACATATTCACAATGTACAGAAAGGCCATCCCACAGCACAGTTTACCCTTTAGTCCACACATTATAACTTACAAGTGTCCATTGCAGAGAGTCACCGGTCTGGTTTGAGGTCTCTGGCTTCTGCTACACTATCAATACTGTACCCTCACGGGTACTCCTCTTGGGTATCCTGTTGTTGCCCTGTGTTGTGGAGATCCCACAGCTTTGGATTTGCAGAACCGGCCCCTTCACATGCTCCAGCAGATCATAGATGACGTAGATGTTGGGGTGGGCCAGCTCACAGCCCTAATTCTGAACCTGAGTTAGGGCAGGCCAACTCATAGCCTTGTTGCAGGGTTGGTCAAGCCTCCCATTCTCCCCTATCCTCACCACTGCCCCAGCTAGTTCACTTTATGTTGCAAGGAACAAGGGGCAGGGCTGGTTCTCCTGCTTTCATGCCCTCAGGGTTATGTCACCCACACCTACACCACAAGAACCAGCTCTACTGTGTTGCCCAGGCAAGGTGAGGGGAAGGAACAGCTTTCCCAATTTCATGACCTTAGGACCAGCCCACCTGCCACGGGCAGTGGTGGCAACATCTCTCCCTCACCCACATCAATCACCCTATGGCAGGTGAGGGGCAGGGCCAGATCTCCCATGCTCATGCCCTCCGGCCAGTTCACCCATATCCCTGTCAACAGGGTCAGCTCTACTGTGCTGCCCAGGTAAGGTGCAGGGGCCCTTCTCCAAGTTCTGCAGCTGGTGAGGGACTGGGTTAGCTCTCTCTTGCTTGCCACAGGTGGCAAAGGGGCAAGGGCATCTTTCCTTCACCCACACCACCACATGGCAGATGGGCAGGGTGGAGCCAGCTCTCCTATGCTCATGTTCTCAGGGCCAGCTCGCCTGCGCCCCATGAAGAGTGTCAGTTTTTTGTGCTACCCAGACGAGGTGCAGAATATGTTCTCTAGAGAGCTGCAGCAGGTAAGGGGCAGGGCCCTTTCTCCCTAGTGTTGCAGCCCATGAGGGGCGGGGCCAACTTTGTATATCCCTGTCCTCTAGGCCTTTGGTGGTATCAGGAGCCATGGACATCAATACAGACCACAACTGTAGCAGGGCCATGGATCCAGACGTGGGCCTTGGTAGGAGCCCAGGCCCAGACATCACCATGCCTTCAGCTCTTAGATCTATCTGCCTCTCTCCACAGAGCATGAACCATACTATCTCCCTCTCCCATACCCCACCATACATTTGCTCACCATAGTGCCCAGCTGCCCAGGGGCAGCCCCGCGTTTTCTCCTCGCTGCTTGGGGCAGGCTGCTTTGGCATGCATGTGGGTTTCCTTCTCCCATTCAGTCTTAATGGCCAACCTTTTGGCCAGCCTATTTTAAACTCTTAATGACCAGCCTATTTTAAAATTAGATTATCTCTTTTTTATTGTTGATTTATGATGGTTCTTTATATATTCTAGATACTTGGCTCTTAACAGACATCATTTGCATACCAGACTTGAAAGTGCTTTCTCTTGTTCTTTGTGTTGTTTTTTCATTTGTCTCTTAGTGTCTTTTATGGGACCCTAGACTTTAAGAAAGTTTGTTTTTCTCTTCTTAAAAAAGAAATCATTATAGAACTAGCACTTGTTGCCCATATGGAAGAACAGGTTTGATTCCTAGTACCCACATGGTAGCTTACCACCATCATAACTCCAGTTCTAGAGGATTCTGATGCCCTCTTCTGGCCTCTGTGGGCACTAGGCACACACATGGTGCACACACACACACACACACACACACACACACACACACAGACAAAACACAAAACTCTGAGGAGTCACCGTTTTTGTCTAAGACTATCATCATTGTAGCTCTTACACTTAGGTCTGTAATAAGATTAAGGCAACTTTTGTATGTGATGGGAGGTCTAGCCTTAATCTTTCATATGGTTATTCAGTTTTTCCTACTTCATTTATTGAAGAGATTTTTCCTTCTTCCCAGAATGCTCTTGGCATCCTTGTAGATGGCATCCTTGTAGAAAATCAGTTGAATATAATGCGAATGCAAGCTGACTGCCAGACGCTGTTGCCCGCTGACACGGTACCCGCTCTCATGCCAGCTCAACGCTCTTTCGGTTATTCTATTAATGCTTTGCCAAGTTTTCAGGTCAGAGCGTGAGCCCTCCATTTTGCTCTTTCTCACGATGTCTTTGGCTATCTCGCATCTTATATACTTCCACACGAATTTTATTATAAGCCTGTCAACTTCTGAAAAAAATCCAGCTGGATCTTGATAGAGTCTGAGTTGAACAGTTCTGTCTGGGGAGTACAGCCATCTTGACAGTATTAAGTCTTGGAATTCATGTACACGGGGCGTCTTTCTGTTTGTTGAGGTCTTTTCTAATTTCAAGGATAGTCTGCTGTTTTCTGATGCAAACATTGCCCTCCCCTCCTTCTGTTCAGTTTGTCCCTGGAAGGTTTCCTTTTTTTCTCAGCCACTTCTGCATGTAGTGAGGGTTTTGTTTTGTTTTTAATGACCTGACATCTTGTCTGTTTCGAACTTCCAGATACACTGGAGAGGAGTTTGTTTTTTTTTTTTTTAGATTTATTTATTTATTTATTTATATATATAGTGTTCTGCCTATATGTCTGCCAATATGCCAGAAGAGGGCATCAGATCTTATCATAGCTGGTTGTGAGCTTCCATATGGTTGCTGGGAATTGAACTCAGAACCTCTGGAAGACCAGCCAGTGCTCTTAACCACTGAGCCATCTCTCCAGCCCTTGGGAGGAATTTTTATTCTGCTGCTGGTGATTAGAGTTCTTTTGCTAGTTACCTTTTTATTTATTCAAGCTCATTTTTATTCCAGCCTGTCCCTGTGATCTGTGCAGTTGCCCTACGCACATCTCAAAGTGGGATGTTAAACTCTTTAAATATTATTGATAACTATTCCTTCATTTTTTGAGTTATAATTTACGCATTTTGAATTATTGTAAGAGGAGAGAGCTGCTTGTTGGTTCTCGCTGCCCAGAACTGAAATAATCACAAAGATACTGTATTAATTAAATAACTGCTTGGCCAATTAGCTCTAGTTCTTATTGGCTAACTCTTTCATTTTATTTTAACCCATTTCCATTAATCTGTGTATTGCCACGGGGCTGTGGCTTATCTGCTAAGGTTCCATTCATCTTTCTCCAGGAGGGTTACATGGCTTCTCTCTAACTCCACATTCCTTCTCCCAGCATTCAGCTTAGTTTTCCCCTCCTAGCTCTGTTCCCCTATAGCTCTGCTACAGGCCCCAAACAGTTCCTTTATTTATCAATGGTAATCACAGCATACAGAGAGAAATCCCACATCAAATTATATTATTGAATGCACATATACTCAAAATTTTATATATTTTTGCTGCTTTGAGTGTTTTATTATTATAAAAATGTTTTTTTCCTCTAGCAACAATTTTTACCTGAAAATCTATTTTGCCTGCTATTAGCCTCACTAGCTTTCTTTCAGTTAATCAGTTATATTTCTGTTTGTGGTGGTTTGAATGAGAATGGCCCCCATAGGCTTCTATATTTGACTGCTTGTCCCCTAGTTGCTGAACCCTTTGGGGAAAGGATTAGGCGGTCTGGCCTTACTGGAGGAGGTGTGTCACTGGGAGTGGGCTTGAGGTTTTGAAAGCCCATGCCAGTCCTAGGCTCATTCTTTCTTTCTGAGTGTCTCCCTTCTCCGTCTCCTGTCCCCTCCCCTCTCTGATTCCTGCTTATAGATCAGATGCAAACTCGCAGCTAATGCACCAGCTCCGTGCTGCCATATTCCCCACCAAGATGGTTGTGGACTCACCCTCTCTAACTGTAAGCAAATCCCCAATTGAATGTGTAAATCTTCTTTTATAAGTTACCTTGGCCATGGTGTCTCCCCACAGCACTAGGGCAGAGACTAAGACACCGTTCTTTTACTTTCAGTCTAGTTCTTTTTTAAAGAAGCTTTTGTGTTGATGTTTTAATTTTTATTACATTTGTTTGTTTGGTGTGAGTGTGTTCACGCATGCGTCTGTCTGTCTGTGTTTGCGCTCATGCCCCAGCATGCATATGGAAGTCAGAGGACAATCTGCAGGAGTTGGTTCTCTCCTTCCATATATAGGTGCTGGGGATCAAACTCAGGTTGTCAGTGAGAGGACCAGGCAAATATCATGACAGTCCCCTAATAACTCAGTTAAGAACTAGGTCTCAGTTCACAAAGGACAATCAATCACCAATGACCCTGAACAAGGCAGGTATGTCTGGGCCAGCACCCCTCCCCCTCAGTGATAACCAAATAAGGAAAGAGCCTGGGACTTGTCCAGACTTGCCCAAGAATGGAAAAGCTGTAGCCTTAGCCCACCCCTGCTCGCCTTAACCAATTAGAAGGGAACAAATTTGGTTGTCATTTGCATAAGCCAATCCTAAGTAGAATGGTCACACTGCTTTTACAATTCCTGTGGCTGTGCTTAAAAGGAGTTTACGCGTCCCTCTGGGGGGGTCATGCCATTTTGTGTGGTGCTCGACCCCACGTGTATATGGTACAATAAATGCTCTTGCTGATGTATCATGACTGAGTTGTCTTTTTGGGACTTCTCGTGGACCCTAAGGGTCAGGCTTGGCAGCAAGCTCCTTGACCCACTGAGCCGTCTCACCAGCCCCTTCTCAATCTACTTCTGTCTTTGAAGCTAACACACACCTTGTTGAGCATATAGTTATTTCTTATCCATTCTGCAAGTCTCTGTCCAACTTTACTCTGCGTTTGACTTTCTCATGCACTTAACAAATGTATTAAAATAAATACAGCCCTGATCTAGTCTAATCAAATACAAGCTCATCCCCCCAGACCTCACCATTCGACCGAGGTTGTCGGTTCCCCTGCTTGGCTCTCTCCAGACAGTACCAGCTCCTTACCTGTGGCAACTCAGTCATCTTGGAGCCGTCCAGTTCTGGAAACAGGAAAGGGGGCGTGGGTGGGAGGGGTTTATGCCCAAGCTGAAATATGATGCAGACACTTCTGTCATCGTCTAACAGACCAGACCCAGTTACACAGCTGAACCTCAACTCCAGTGGAAAGGGGAACTACTTTAAAAGAATGCATGGGGACATGGGGAGTTGGGTGGCGGGGAGTTGGGTGGCGGTGGCACATGGCTTTAATGCCAGTACTCGGGAGACAGAGGCAGGTGGATCTCTGTGACTTCGAGGTCAGCCTGGTCTACAAGATCTAGTTCTAGGACTAGATCCTAAGATCTACAAAGCTACAGAGAAACGTTGTGTCTTGAAAAAACAAACAAATGAAAAAGAATGCATGGGGCTGATTATTCAGCAGTTACCACTTGCTGTTCTTGCAGAGGACCTGGGTTCAGTTCCCAGTACCCACATGGCAGCTCACTACTGTCTGTAACTCTAGTTCCAGAGGATATGACACCTCTTCTGGCCTCTGTAGGCACCAGACATGCACACATATACATGAACAAAACACTCAGGCATTTTTTAAAAAATCCTTTTTTTTTTTTTTTAGAGAGCACACACATTTGGTGATCACATGTAGTCTCACTGTGCCCTATTCCACACATACATCAGAATTCACATTCGAAAGGGAGAAGGGTAACTGGCGCCTACTCTTTTACGTGTACAGGTCATCCAAGGTACTAACAGCCATCATGGGTAAGCTGTGCTGTCTCTGCAGTTCGTCTTTCTGGGCTCAGATCCTGGACACGCTGTTTGTTATGTTACCGTAGGCACCATATTAAGCTCTGGTTTCCTCATTTATGAGGTGGGGATTAAGTATTATTACCCTACCCCCTGGGTTTGTTGTCAAGATGAAATGAGGCAACCCTGGTACCTAATACACAGTAAATGTATGCCAGGCATTGCCTCTTACTAGCTAAAGAGGAAGAAAACCATGAGACAAGAAATGAAGCCGCGCAGAGAATATTATTATTATTATTATTATTATTATTATTATTATTATTATTATTAATGACGCTTCCCTCTGCATGACTGACTGACTCCAAGCAGTAGGAGGAAAGTGAGCGGTCAGACAGATGAGGTGCCAATGGGCCCATCTGCTTGATGAGTGGGCGCTTGATAATGGCACTGCTCTCATAAGTGTGTGGTTTGGGCCTCGATGTGCTCTCCTGAGGGCAGAGAGAGGGAGGCTTAATTGAAATATGATGTAATTCTCCATCCCATCCCTGTTCACAGGAGAAAGGGACTGCCTGCTCGCCACTCAAGCATGGACACTTAGGCTGCCTCTGAGTGTCCAAACCACATGACCCAAAGCCTCCTGGGGAGAGTCTGAAGGAAAAGTGGGGGTCCAGGTCTCTCTGTACCATTCTGAGGAGGGAGGTGGGAGGCTGTGTTCTTGCAGCTAAGAGGGAAGGTGTCAAGGGGGTCAAAAGTCACTCGCCTGAGCTGTGTGGGTGAGTTCTGGGAATGTCGGAACCTCTTCATCTGAGAGGTGACTGAATATGTCCAGAAGCATGGGTCCTAGGGCAGGGCACATAGCTAAGGGTGGCGCCTCACAGGAGGCCCTGAGTTCAAACCCCGTCATTTAACCAGGTGTGGTGGCACGGGCCCTAATCCTACAACTGGAGGAGTGGAGTCAGGAGAAGGAGGAGGAAGATGAATTCAAAGTCAACTTGGCCACACAGAGAGTTAGTTACAAGCAAGCCTGGGCTACATGAAAGACACTGTGCCAAAGAATCAAAAGCCAGTTCCACAGACTTCCCTCCTCCTAACCGTGTCAGCCTAAGGGGGTTCTTACTTCTCTAAACTTTGGACTATTCACTGGCCCATAACCAAATTTCTTGTGTTGACTTCCATTCTTGCCTCGCTATCTGCTCTCCACCCTCCTCTCCCCTCTCCTGTGTCCTAGAAGGCTGGCCTTTGACAGACAGTCTCCAGGGACTCCTGTGCCCTCCAGGGACTTCCAGCTGCACCAGAAACATGGATAGGAGGGTGGGAGGTGCATGATTTGTCAGTGCTTGAGTCCCTGGATCCCCCCTGCAGGGCTTCAGAGAGAGGCCGATGACCCTCCCAAGTGGCATAGTTGCTTCCAAAGAGGAGTCCACAGGCCCTAGAAACCACGCTTCCTTCGGGCCCAGGATTGTGACCCCAACATACTGCACCATCTCTGTGGCTAGATCCAGGCTCTTCCCAGAATTCCTCTCTTCCATTACCTACATTTGAACGAAAGAGGGTCCCAGTTGATAAAAACGCATGCATGTGGTTATTAGCCTTTTGATAAATGACTCAGCCAATCTGCTTCTCTGAGAACACCTCCTAAGATTGGCACTCTTGGGGCCATCTGCCTGAGCTATGGGTCCTTCAGTTTGATTGGTGCAGAAACAGGTATATGATCCCAGAAAGCCAATCAGATTCTCAGTCCCAGGGATGTGACATTTAGAACAGAAACAAGAGATTGGGGAGTCCTGAGACTGCATCAGGTTAATCTCCAAATCCGTCTTCTGAGGGACCTACAAAACCAGGCAAAAACTGTTCCCTGAACGTTCCTGTTCTGCATGCTAGCTCTTCCTCTACCATCACGTCAGTATGTTTTTCTTTGCGAGCCAGGATTGGTTTCTGTTGCTTACACTGCAGCTTGTCAACAAACCCAGGCCCACGGGGAACTTTTTTGATACAGGCAGGATATTTACAGACGTGCTTATTGTGTGGTGGGCGCTCTCAATAACATTTACCATTTATAGTCGAAAAGGACAAGGCTAATAGCAGGCTCCCGGATTTTGTAGAAATTAAGTGAAAATTGACAAATTCTCTGAGCACATTGGGGGCAGAACCATCTGGGGTCTGCAGAGTCTTGGCATCTTCTCTTGGCCCATGTGGAAATGGATCATGTTCTCTTGGCCCACGTGGAGATGGATCACACTCTCTTGGCCCACATGGAGATGGATCACACTCTCTTGGCCCACGTGGAGATGGATCACACTCTCTTGGCCCACGTGGAGATGGATCACACTCTCTTGGCCCACGTGGAGATGGATCACACTCTGCCCCGCTCTGTTCATCTGTGACTTCTGCTCTATTTGCTATTGGTGTTGGCTGTATGCTGGCCAGTGTCACTGACCAGCATCTGTGACCTTGCCGGGATTGCCTACCTCTGATGTTGGAGGGATCTGCTTGCTAGCTGTGAATTAAACTGTGATATCTTTGTTCTTAAGTTTACGTAGCCAGCTTGTAGTTTTCACCATTGGCTGTTGTCTGAGGTTTTCTGTCCTGCCCAGTTCCCTCAATCATTAAGTCCCAAAGAAATCACATAGAGTTCTACATTAACTATAAACTGATTGACCCATTAGCTCAGGCTTCTTATTAACTCTTTTTTTATTTTTATTTATTACGTATACAATATTCTTTCTGCATGCATGCCTGAAGGCCAGAAGAGGGCACCAGACCTCATTACAGATGGTTGTGAGCCACCATGTGGTTGCTGAGAATTGAACTCAGGACTTTTGGAAGAGCAGGCAATGCTCTTAACCGCTGAGCCATCTCTCCAGCCCCTTCTTATTAACTCTTATAACTTATATTAGCCAATTATTCTTATCTGTGTTAGGCACATGGCTCAGTACCTTGATGTAGGTGGGTTTTCTTTCTATCTGTTGCTTTCATTGGTCAATTAATAAAGAAACTGCTTGGCCTGATAGGTGGGTAGAGTAGACAGAACAGAATGCTGGGAGGAAGGGAAGTGAGGTCAGATGCCATGGAGCCAGCTGCCAGGTCAGACATGCTGAATCTTTCCCGGTAAGCCACCACTTCATGGTGCTACACACATTATTAGAAATGGGTTAATCAAGATGTGAGAATTGGCCAATAAGAGGCTAGAACTAATGGGCCAAGCAGTTTTTAAAAGAATACAATTAGTGTGTTGTTATTTTCAGGGCTAAGCTAGCCGTGCAGGAGCCAGGCAGGATGAAAAGCAGGCCTGCCCGCAGCTCCTTCTACAGTACCTTATTCGGCAGAGCAGTCACATTTTACTTCTTCTGTGGCTGGGCCAGGACTGCTGCAGACCAAGCTTTCCTCTTCCCAGAATTCTCCTGTTCTCCTTGACCCACCTCTACTTCCTGTCTGGTTGCCCTGCCTATACTTCCTGCCTGGCTACTGGCCAATCAGCATTTATTTAAAATATAATTAACAGAATACAGACCATTGTCACAGACCAGTTGGCCCTTTTTCCTTCCATGCCTACAGAGCACTAATTCCTACCTCAGCAAGCCAGCTACTTTCCAACAGGCAGTCGCCCAATTATATCCCGAGACTCATAAGCAGCAGGTGACCCCTATCTCCAATGCTCTAAAAATGGTAGAACAAGTCAGGATGTTAGAGAACAAGTCTGGGCATGACTCATTGCTTTAAAGATGTCCCAGGGAGGACAGAAGTTCACAGGTTTGTGAGAAAAATCTAAACTAAAAACTAGATAGGACATGAAGGAGCCTAAGCAATCACTCAGCATGACAGGAGGGGACCAAAGAGAGGACCCAGGGGTTAAGAGACTTGTTCTTTCAGAGGACCTGGGTTCAGTTTTCAACCCCAGCATGGCAGCTCACAACTGTCTGTAACTCAAGTTCTAGGGGATCCAGTACCTCATCTGGCCTCAGTGGGCCCTAGGCATGCACATGTTCCCATACACGCAGGCAAAACATCCATACGAATAAAATAAAACAAATTAACCTTAAGGAAAATGACAGGGGACACCCTGAAGCTCTCTTTGAAAAACAAAACAGAGCAAAACAGAAGAGGAGAACTTGCCAGGCCACTGGGCTGCCAAGTCAGTAAGAACACAGTGCTGGGAAATGCCAAGACACTGTAAGTGAGTGAGCATTCTTCTTAACCTGCCTCTTCCCAAAAGTGCTCAGAGAGCAGCTGCTGCAGCCACAGGAGCAGCCGCGGGTGCAGGCTGGTGGCAGCTGGGTGGAAGCCGCAGCAGAAGGGCTGCAGGGACACAGCCAGCTCCAGCTCTTCTCAGGTCAGTTGTCACTCACACCTTAGTGCCTGCTGAGCCTGCGGACAGTCCAGGATTGTGCTGAGGCTTCGCCAGCCCCCTTAGCTCCGTAAAAGACCCTTGGGAGTCCTTCCGTCCCAGCGGGGCCCCCGCAGTCATTAGTAAAGAAAACGCTCTGAGGGACTCTGCCTCTCCCTGTGTCCACTCCTCAAAACCCTCACATTTTATCTCTCCCTCTAGTTTCATAAACGGGTTGCTATTTTTGTTTTTAGTTCTTTTCCCCAAGCCAAAGACATCAATAACCGCAGAGACTCACAGAGGAAAGAAAACCATGATAAATAGGCATGTCCCAGGCTCCAGCCCAAACTCCTGGGGAGAATGTGTCTTAATATCTGCTCTGAGCTTAAAACCACATATTTCAGTTCTAATGGGAGGCAAAACGGACTTCTCTACAGACACATGGTACAAGCAAAAACAGAAACTTAACTCTTGTGTGCACTCAGAGCACAGGGACTTCCGCGACTCTGACATCCACACGGGTTTCACCAGTGAGCTCTGCAGCAGATGATCACAGATACCCTCTGCCCCAAGACTGACTCCACCCACCTGCAGCCAGTGTCACTATGCCGTCGTTGAGATGCCACTCACAAGTCTCAGCCTCTAAAGCTTCAGTCCGCCTGGCTAAAAACTGGGGACTCCACAATCCCTTCCTTTGGCTCTATTAATTTTCCAGTGGGGCAGGTCACAGAGTTTGGAGAACACTTCTCACGACCTTTATTATAAAGGACACATTAACAGATACAAAGGCAATCTGGAAAAACCTTTGGTGTTGGCAGAGACTGCTCATTCGTGTCCTGATTGCTCAGACCCAAATAACTACACAGAAACTAAATTAATCAAAACACTGGTCAGCTTATTAGCTCAAGCTCTTTCTTAACTAACTCTTACATCTTAAATTAACCCTTTCCTATTATTTTGTGTTTTACCATGAGGCTCATGGTTTCCAGGTAAGGTTCCGGGTGTCAGTCTCCAGCAACTACATGGTGTTTCCCCGATTCTACCTTCTTTTCTCCTCTATCTCTGCTTGGAAATCCTCACCTTGTTCTATTCTGCACTTCCATAGGCCCAAAGCAGCTTCTTTATTAACCAATAAAACATACTCACAGCATACAGAGGGGAATCCCACATCACTTTGGTGCTGGAGTTTCTGCCTCTGTGGACTCTGACGGTCCTGGCTGTGTCCTTGGCCCCTCAGCAATACTCCTTCCTCCCAGGAACAGGATCCCTACTGAAATGGGTTGATTGGTCTTCTCTGTAAACTTAATCGAATTTAGAATCACCATGGAAACACATCTCTGTGGATGTTTTCAGAAAGGTTTAACTGGAAAAGTAAGACCCATCCTGAGAGTACTCAGACCTGGGGACCAGGATGGAATCAAAAGGAACAGAGGAAAAAGCCAGATGCACACTGGGTTTTCTCTTCTTGGTTTCCTGGTCAGTACTGCGTACCAAGCTGCTCTCATCCCCATGCCTTTGCCATGATGGACTGTGTTCTTCCTAACTGTGAGCCCAAATAAACCTTCCCTCTAGTTGATGTTTGTCAGGAGTGTGGTCACAACAATAAGAAAATCAATTGAACAAGGTCTCCTGATTCATCCTCAGACTAGGTAGGGGAGTGTGTACCGGTTAGTGTTAGTTTCCTTGACATGTGTAGGTCATCTAGAAAGAGGGAGCCTCAGTTGAGAAAATGTCTCAATCAGATTGGCATGTCTTTGGGGCATTCACCTGCTTAAGGATGGGTGTGGGAGGTCCTAGCCCATTGTGAGTGGTGCCTCCCTGGGCAGGTGATCCTGAAACAGTGTAAGAATGCAGGCTGAGCAACCACAGAGTACAACCCCGCAGGCAGACTTCCTCCATGGCCTCTGTTTCAGTTCCTGCCTCCGAGTTCCTGCTTTGAGTGTCCTCCCCAATTGCTTCTGGCCTTGATGTTTAATCACAGCAATAGAAACTGTGTATCAGAGAATGTTTTATCACAGCAATGGAAACAGTGTATCAGAGAATGGAGTACCACTTTAGGTTCTTATGACCCTGCTTCTAGGAGAAGTTCTAGTTTCTCAGGCTTAGCTTGGGGTGAAAAAGAGGTCAGAGAGACCTCGGTTTGTGGGGATGCCTGTGAGTGCTGGCTTCTCTCCACATCCCTTTTGCCTTCGTCACTCTACATCTGGTCCCAAGATGCTTAATGAGCCAAAGACCAAATACTTTAGCCTTATTGTTTTAGGCACTTGGGAAATATTATAGGCTATGAGTCACAAACCATGGACACATACAGACCTAGGTGTATGGATGTGGTAAGTGTGATAGTTTTGCAGCCCTTTTAACCTCTCTCTAAGGAGCCACAAAGGAAAACTGTGTCACCTACTAGGACACTCCCACATAAAGGAGAGCTGGGAGCCAGTGGCATCAAGTTTTCCCTCTCGATCTCTCTGTCCCTCCCAGTTGTTTGGGGGACCCCATCCTTTACAGCTGCACTCGATAGAGCTGTGTTGCATGTGGAGAATTACTCCCAGGAAGTTGTGACGAGTCATGGGAAGTTACAGACTGTTACAGTATAGGAGCTGGGCTGCTGGGGACAAAGGAATGGAACAGGCTGGCCTTGAACTCACAAAGAGCCACCTGCTCCCACCTCCCAGTTTGTGTCTTTGCTTGGCTTGCGCATGCTCACCGCATGCATGCAGTTCCCTCAGAAGCCAGAAGAGAGCATCAGACCCCAGAACTTGAGTTACAGATGACTGAAAGCCTCCATGTGGGTGCCAGGAACCAAACCCAAGCGCTCTGAAAGATCAGTGGAAGCTCTTAATCCCAGAGCCATCTCTCCAGCCCCACGCTCTGCTTTGTTTTGAGATAAGACATTACTTCATAGCTCAGGCTGGCCTAGAGCTCACTCACTATGCAGGCCAGGCTAGCCTCAAATGCATAAACCTCTTGCCTCCACCTTACTGGTAACTGGAATCCCAGGAATGCAACAATATATCCGGTGCCACTGCTATGACTATTTCAAGTAGAATCAAAACAAATGGTGCTCTAGAGAGAACGATTTGGGAGACAAGTGTCCACCCTGGCCAGAGCTAATTAAGCAAGCTTCTGGGAAGAAGGTAACCAGTGATGACAGGGACCGTGGCTGAGATGTGCATTCCTGGCAGGACAAAGAACAGTGTTCTTCAAGGCCTAGACTTGGATCAGGAATGAGCAGAAATGTCACCATGACTGCGACTTGTGAGCCAGGGCAGGTGAAAAGATGGCTTTGCCGGGAAGTATGGCCTTGGTACAGCCGTTGGGTTTTCCTTACAGGGAGCAGGAAACACTGTTCCTAAACAGGGACATGGCACAACTGGATAGACCATTTTTAAAAATTATTTTATTTTATGTGCATTGGTGTTTTGCCTGTGTGTGAGGGTGTCAAACCCCCTGGAACTGGAGTTACAGACAGTTGTGAATCACCATCTAGGTGCTGGGAACTGAGTCTGGGTACTATGGAAGAGTAACTTCAACCAGAATTGGGGATTCTTCCCATCCTGTGGCTAAAAGCAGCCTATAGCACACCACACACACACACACACACACACACACACACACTGCCTAGAGAACAACCTCTGCTCTCACAGTCTGAGGATCCCCAAAAAGGGCTTGTGGGAGTTCTTTTGCTGTCTTCTGTTATGCAGAAGTAGTTGGTTGAGCTGCAGGCTATACCTTTCTCAGGGACTCTAGAGTAAAGCCCCACTGATCTAGAGGTCCTAGCCAGACAAGTCATTGTCCCACTCATGTAATAGGAGCCAAGGGTTTAGAGCAGATCTAATGTGGCCAGGACATGCTACAAATAGGGACGCCCAAGAGGGGGGCGGGGAGTAGTTTGTCTGAAGACTCCATGCTCCATATTAAAATCAAACTGTTGATCCCCCCAGCCCCTAACTCCTTCCAGGACCCACATTCCCTGTCACTACTCATAAGAAAAGTTGTTATTGTCACCTCATTGCCCAAACACGACTTACTAAAGCACCATGACAATTGTCTTCACTGTCAACTTGACAGCATTCTGAATCAGAATCACCATGTGTGGTTTGAATAAGAATGGCCCCAGAGGCTCATGTATTTGAATACTTGGTCATCAGAGACTGGCACTATTTGAAAGGATTAGGAGATATGGCCTTGTTGGAGAAAGTGTGTCACTGGGGGAGGGCTTTGAGGTTTCAAAAAGCCTGTGCCAAGCCCAGAGCCTTTCTATTTCTGCTGTCTGCAGACCCAGATGCACACTCTCAGCACCATGTCTGCCTGTGCATGCCATGTTTCTGCCATGATGACAGCAGACTAAACCTCTGAAACTGTAAACAAGGCCCAGTTAAATGTTTTCTTTTATAAGAGTTTCTGTAGCCATTGTTAGCACCCAGGTACACCTGCCCACCCCTTGGAGACCAGGCAGAGTATGTCGCTCCTGCATGCAAGCCCAGTACACAGGCAGAACTTCTGCCTTCTGCATGGTCTCTGAGCACATGTGATGTGCCCCTTCCTCTAAAAGGCAGAACCCCACCCACTTTCTCTCTCTTCTTTCTCTTCTCTCTCTCTTCCCATGAGGCCATTCTGCACCTCCTTTTTCTCTCCTCTCTCCCCCCCCCCCCAGTTCCTATACATGAGCACTGTTTGCACAGTGTGTCTCTCTCTCACCTGCCATGGGACCCATTCATTGGTTTCAACTCGCCAAGGCCACCACCCACCATTTTTAAATCATAACATTGGTGTCAGGCTCTCCTGGCAGTGCAAGATGCACTGGGACCCTGGAACCTTCAACAGCATCACTGGGTCTCTTTATCCAACACTGGCTGACTGGTCAGCCACTTCTCCTCCACCTCAGGCCATTTCCCATGAGTGAGGGTTCATCCCGACTGCGGTTTCTCACCTTCTGGCCCTTCCCACAAGTCCCGGTACGGGACAACCACATGTCTCTGAGGCTCAGAGCCCCCACAACCCCTGTTCTTCCATGATATGCAGGGGACAATTTGTGCCCACTCAGCACCCCTCAGCCTCTGCTCTTTGAGTGACAACTCACTGGTGGTTTGTGCTGTTCTCACTCAGTGCTTGCTTGATAAAAAGTTATTGAATCTCATGTTTTTTCCTGCCTTACTCTTAGGGAATAAACCTACCAGCAATAGAAACCCAACGTCTCAATCCGAATAGCCACTGACTGGCACCCCATATGCTGATATTTCACAGGACCTTTGCAGCTTCAACCTGCAACCCAATAGGTGTAAGGGAGTGCCCTACCTTCAACCTTCCTCTTATCTTCTCCCCAAGCCCCTTTACCCAGGATTCCTGGGATGTGCACTTCTGTCCTTCCCCTTTCCTGTTCTGCTTGTCTATCCTGTTTGCTCTCCTCAGCATCCTGGGAGATCCATGGCTTGGGCTCTGGCCTGCTGGATGCCTCCCTTTTCTCCTGCTCCCTGCTTCTGTGCTTGCTGGCATCTCATGCTTTTGCTCAAAATGCCCCATTCTTTTGTTTGTTCTGTCTCTGTTAACTCCCTCTTTCCCTCTCTCCTGCCACCACTGCCACCACCATGCCACAGCCTAGGGGGTCCCTTTTCCCCTCCTGGCGGCACTGCTACTGTTTCCCAGTTTTCCCTACAGCACCTTCTCCATACTCCGGTGCATGAGGCGCTGCCATTTGCGCCTGGACTGACACTTCCCTGCTACCGCGGGCTGGCCCAACAAGCACTGTCTGGCACCACTGCCTCCACCACCTTGGCCAGGAAATATCTTTCATTCTTATGGTTTCTAACATGTGATTTATACTGTAAACTTTACTTTTTAGTTTAGGATTTTTTAAGTTGGACATCTGACAAAGTTTCCTGGAAAGAATTATTTTTATGTTTATTTATTTATTATGAATACAGTATTCTGTCTGCATTTATGCCTGCAGGCCAGAAGAAGGCACCAGATCTCATCATAGATGGTTGTGAGCCACCATGTCATTGCTTGGAATTGAACATAGGACCTCTGGAAAAGCAGCCAGGGCTCTTAACCTCTGAGCCATCTCTCCAGCCCTCCTGGAAGGAGTTTTATTACTGTTAAAAGTCCTGCCTGTTTTATATGTATGGATGAAAATGTCTGAATGGTGTGGTCACACATGTGTGTTTCTAGCTGGTTTGGAATGCCTGGGTTTTGTGTGTCCTATATGTGTGTCTTCCTAGTTGGGGTATGGTTAAAACCTGTAAGGCTTCTGAGTCAAGACTGAAACTGCTCTGGAAAACACAGTGTGGTCTGTCAATACCTTACAACACGTGGGTACTTGCTATTTTGGCTAAGGTCAGAGACAGAGATCAGGTAACCTCACTGCCCTCTTCAGTAAGGGTGACCACGTAGACAGCCGCCATTTTGGTTGAGGTTAGTAAGGTTAAAGTTAAGCCTAAACAACATTTGTCTGATTTAGATATACGTAACATATTTTATTCAACTATTTTATATATATCTTATGTGTGTGTATGTGTACATGTACGTGACTTGGAACTATTGTTTAGAAAAAAAACGTGTTTTATACAGCCACAATGAGCTCTTTTAAACAGTTTTAACGAGCTTTAGTTCATTCTATCTCCTAAACTCAAATATTTTGGACTGGTATGAACTTTTGTATGATGATAAAATATATGGTTAGATTTGTTACAACATACTATATATTTGATCTAAAATATACTCTATATTGTGATAAAAATTTAAGGTTATGAGGATCTATCCAGATTAACAAAAGCTGACTTAGAGATTTACACCTAAGTATTTATATCTTTGCCAAATGTTCAACATCAAGCTTCTAGAGAATTTAAATAAGTGACAACATGTGTTTGATAAATTAGATGTTTGATAAATAAGATATATACTATATAATGAAATGACTGGTCCCCAGAGAAGCTCCTCTCCCCAGGGTTGGGCATTTGGACAAAGGCCCCCATGGCCTTTCAAGGGCAGTGATGGCCTCTGTGCTCCCTCAGTGCCTGCCCATGGGCCACACCCTAATGCACAAGTCTCCTTTTCTCATGTTCCCAGTGGCCCTGAGACAGTCTTAGTTTGATATGAACTTGGTGCTGCTTTCTGTGGATTAGGATTATACTGTATGTCTCGGGACCACAGCTAAACACCAGAGACCAAGATATTCCTATTTGATGATGCCTAAACAATCTGAATTTATATATGCTCTTAAAGTTAAGCTTAAGCAAGTAATTAAAAACAAAGTCTGTCTATTCAGATATACCTAATAGCAGACAGTCCTCAACTGCACAGAGATCTGAGAATATGGGATTTAAAATGTTTAATTAAAAAGCTTTTTCATAATATAGAGACATGCCAGTCCCTGGCAGCATCCCTATTTCTTCCAAAGGAGATGAATGGTCACAGAAGAATTTTCACTTGGGACTTGCTTCAAAAGTCACAACCCCAGTCACCAAGCAAAACCTGCCTTTTACCTCAACTACTGCCAAGACCCTCTTTAGACAGTAGACAAAACAGGACACTGGGGAATTGACTGCCTTGAGTTGCCTAGACAAAGGTAGACTGGTCCTCCCAAAAGTCAATACTGCACAAGATGTCTGTTGGACCTTCTGGGGTCTGGAATGCCTAGGCCTGTGGGCTGAAGATGGGAGCCTCAACACCACAGAGGAACTTCTGCCGAAGACTGATGAGACCTGTGTCCCCAGTGACCATGGAAGACCCTGAGGCAGCTATCTCGGTAGCCAGCAAGCAAGTCTCTATCATTTTCAATCGCTAACTCAGATAAAATTTATCCTTCTTAGAACTTGATGCTGTTTGATGACTACCAGCTTTGTCAGCTTAACAGTAGCAACCAAGGCTTCAGCTGTCTCCACAGTTCTCTGTGTAAAATTCAGGCCACTGGCCTCACTCTCCCAGAGCTAATACTATGTCTAGACACAGTTCACCTCCAAACTGGTGTGCCAACATGGGCCAGCTACATCCACATAAAACCTGAGAGAGCTTGGGAAGGAATTCTAGACACAGAGAACAGAGGTAAGCACAGCTTCATAGTAGCAGCATTTTCTCAGGTGGGCTCTGTTTGCTAGAAGCAAGCAGAGGCACAAAACTGCACAGTTCCTTTAAGAAGGCTTTCTGGTTTGTGCTAGTTTCAGGAACAGCTCTGGCTCTTTCAGGAGACTGAGCTCTTGAATGGTAATATAGACCGTGACTTGCAGAGTTGGTGGTAAACATTCCTCAGTCATGTTGGGCAGGGTGGAGCCCCAACAGGTAGGGCCTTGGAGTTGGTCCTCACCACACCCAGTGAACATTTAGGGGAAAAAAAGGTGCTCCTGGTCAGAAAATGATTACAAATAAGCAATAAAGACAGATTCAGATGAAAAAGATCTCTGAATGGGTCACAGTGTTGGATAAATGTACATAGGCTTGGGAGAGAAAAGAAAAAGAGTATAGACAATTAAAAAATAAAACAAAGTCTTTAAAAAGACAGTAAAAGCAATACAAAAGAGTATAGACAATTGTAGATTAAAAAAGTAAAGAAAAATAAGCCATGTAAAAAATAGAATATACACAGAGAGTCTGGATTATGTATATTATTGTGTTTTCTTTGAATTTTTTGACTGTGAATGAGCTAAGCACAGAGAGACATTTTCTGTATGGGCTGCTAAGCTAAACCAACATATATGTTTTAAGGGTATCTTGACGTCAAGATTTGTGTTTAAGGATATGTTTCCTTGGAAAAGATGTTATGCTTTTGTTTCCACAGAGGATTAAAAAGTTGTGGATTACTTACTGGCTATTATGGTTTGATCAAACAAGACCTCCTGAAGCAATGACCCTGATGGTCCAACATCTATGACAGCTTCAGGACTGCTGGCTGAGATGGACCTGCCACACAGGATGCCCCATGAAAGACCTGATTAACAGCACTCCAATCCCCAGTAAGTAGTCTAGAAAACAATGCCCAAATTCTCTAAATGATTGTTTATAAATGTTTGTTTACATTTAAAGAGGAATATGCTATAGAGATGAATATTTTGCATTGTTATAGATCTTGGTTTATTGATACAAATTTCAGGTCAATTTTTATATGTATATTTCTGCTCTTGATTAAGGTATTGTGTCTATGCAGCCCATTTTAAAATGTAATGTATAATTAAGAAATATAGGTTAATAGATAGTCATCTATAATAATCAAGCTTGTAATCATATTAATTAGGTTTTCTAGATATACAGAGATATGTTTCAGATGGATAGGTATTTTTAAAACCTTTCAAAGACTAGGAGAATATGGCATTTAAAATGTTTTAAGAACTTAGGACTTTTAATGACAATGAGACACAATTGTTCCTGGCAGCACCAATCTATTTAATTAATATAGTTTCTGTGTGATTATTTCGGGTCCGGGTGGTCAGAAAACAAGTGGGCAGTCTCTGCCTACAGTTACCAGACTCAAGAAGAGACAAACTCACAAAACATATTTCAGTGTGACTTTTACCATTCCTTTATTTAAAGGAACTCACTTTGCAGTGACTCAGTGGTCAGCCACCTGCATCTCCTGGGCAATTAGATAAATAGGGAGGAAAAGGTATTTTAAGGTGTGAAGTTTGTGTGAGAATATGAAAGGTTAAGATGTGAGGATCTGAGAATGCTCTGGGGTCTAAGAAAGTGGGTAAGGTGTGTAAACGCACGTTAAGAAGGTCTGAGGATGAAAAGGCTTAAGTGCTGACAAGAGGAAGTGATTTGAGACCTTTAAAAGAATGACGCACGTTCCAGACTCTCTCCCTCATTACGCTACTGTTATACTAAGACTCCAAAAGTTCATAGTCTTAACATCAACTGATGAAATCCTGATAAGCTATTAACCGGCAGAGTACACCCACCGTGTGAGTATACCACCTTTTCTGCACTGTGGATTTCGGCACAGATTACAGACAGCGGTAATGCTAATGTGTCAAAGAAAACTTGTATCTTTTTGTAAACTCAAAACCCTCTGGTAAGCTCCAGGGAGTCGACTTGGATCCTGCTGGAACAGGTCAGATGTACTCAGCTGCACTCCAGATAAGTGCTGGCATCGGCAGCCTAAGACCTTTCCCTGGTCTTGGGGCCCTCCTCCCTCAAGTACCTGGATTGAAGGAAAATGTTTTCTCCTAAATTTAACCTCATCTTCTGCCCTGCCAGCATCTTGCCAGTTCCAACTGGTGCCAGTTTCACAGAGCCTGAGCGGTGAAGTGAGACAGCCAGATACCCTAGGACATGGCTATCCCCCCCCCCACCAGTTTTCTCAGGTCCCCCAAGGTTTGATGCCAGGATCAGCAGGAAGGAGTCTCAAGAATCCTCGTTCCCCTAACTTGTCACCTCTGATGCTTCACCTTTTTATAATAACCAAAAGGGAGGAATATTGGCATTCAGGTATATTTGGCCCACCCCTTGGAGACTTGGCAGAGTGCCTCACCCCTGCATGCATGCCCAGTACCTGCTGCATGGTCTCTGTGTACATGTGCTGCGCCTCTTCCTTTAAAAGGTGAAATCCCACCTGCTTTCTTTCTCTTCTTCCTCTTCTTTTTCTCTCACTCTCTCTTCCCACAAGGCTACTCTGTGCCCCTTTCTCTCTCCCCTCTCTCCCTCCCTTCCCTGTATAAAACCCTCTACACGAGCAAGCACTGTCTGCGGGGTGTGTCTCTCTCTCACCCACCTGCCAAGGCCACCACCTGCCATTTTTAAATTTTAACAGCTATGGTGTCTCTCAGCGGCAATAGAACAATGACTCAGACACCATGGAAGCACAGCTTTAGTTGTGTCTGTGAGGGTGTTTCCAGAAAAGTTCAACTGAAGGAGGAAGTCCCACTCTCACAGTGAGCAGCAGCATCCATTGGGCTTCGTCTCAGACAGAACAGAAAGGACACAATAAGCCAAGCTGAGAGCATCTCCCTCTGCTTCACTGGACACCGTGTGACCAGCTGATGCAACCAGCTCCCTCACACTTCTGCCACCGTGCCTTCCCTGCCATACCGACTGTTCCTAAAACTGTAAGCCCAAATAAGTCTTCCTCTTTTATTTATTTTTTTTAAATTAAATCTTCCCTTCCCGCCCCCACCTGTGTGTGCACACACTTGCATGCGCGTATGCATGCGTGTGTGCTCCACCGTGTTTGCAGCAGGGCTTCTGTTTACTCGAAGCTTCCAAGTTTCCCCCATCTCACCAGAGGCATGCTGGGAGTACAGATTGACACTACTGAGTCCACTCAACTGGGGCTGGAAATGCAGGTCCTCATGCTTGCAGGGCAAACATTTTACCCACGGAGCCCTCTCCCTGTCCTCTTCCTTCTTACGCTGGTTTTGTTAAGTATGTTGCCACAGCAACGAGGAAAATGTCTAACATAATGCCTAACTTCAAATTCTCTACTCCGTTATAAACAACCTGCAGCGTGCAGAGTCCAGACGCATGGCCAGCGCCACTCTCGCCTCCCCTTAAGCCGGTCCCTTTCCAAAACTCATTTACCTCATTCGCAGCGTGGGGAGCCGGATGAGAAAGAGCACAGAAGCCAAGCCTCTGGGAGCAGCCTGAACATGCCTCTTAAATGTGTGGTTTCTGGGAGGGCTCGATACTTTCTTAAATATATTTGTAAAAATAGCTTTCATTCGTAATTACCTACTTGTTTTAATATCAACATAAGCGGAGGTGGCAGTTCACATGGCATTCAGATCAAACTGAGGCTCCAGGGACGTGGCCTATTTTACCCTAACTATTTATCTTTGCACAGTCAGCTACCAGAAGGCTCCTGACGTCCTTTGTAAGAGAAAGGAACAACCTGCTGAAGCTGGGGGCTGATGCAGCAGATCAGAGCAGGCTGCTCAGCCCAGCCCACCAGCTGTCCGAAGCTCCACAGAGGCCTCAGAGAGGTCCCCTTTCTGGACCTCAAACTGTTCTCTCCCACATCAACATAGCCTCTGGAGTCTCAGCCAGGAAACCTGAGCGCTGAAACTCCCTGCCGTGAAGGCCCACCTCCATCTTTAGTCCCCAAGTGCTTCTGGCTCTCAGTGTGCTGTGTTCATGACTGTCCCCTGAGACAGATCACTGGCTTCTTTCTTTGACCCAAGCAGGTACTCAGGGTCAAGGCTGGAGCAGAGGTCTCACTTCCCATGCTCTTTGCTTCTCTCTGATCATGCCAGTGTCCCTTTGTGTATCGCTGACCTTCTCACTGTCCTCCCTTCCCACCCTGCCTTGTGGTGTTACAAGATTCCCCCCTTGGTCCCCACCCCACTCTAACCTTGGTTTCCCATCAGTAAACATGACAGGCTGTTCTGGAGTAGAACAACAGGCCAGTATCCCAAGTGGCCAAGGGCTCCTGAGGACAGGCAGTGGGGGTGGCTATAGCTTCCAGTTTCCAGTCAGGCCTGGGCAGTCCCCCTACTGAGCTACTGTCCAGCTAAAAGCACTAAGAGTGTCTACTCTGGACTCTGCCCTGCACTAGGTTCTAGAGGGGCAGCTTTGGGATACACACAGTGTGGTCTCACCCCTGAGAGGAGGCGGGTCCCAGAAGCTGAAATTACCATGGGTTGGCAGCACAGAGGCACCTGGAGGATGGACAAGAGGAAGGGAAGGGAAGAAGGAAGAGAGGGAGAAGTCAGGGTGGCCACCCCTGCTATGACATCACCACGGCAACGACATCTCTCTGTGGTATCAGTTCCTAATTTCAACAGAAACTCCAGTCACAAAACCAACAGACTGTTGTAAGGAGATTGTTTGTACGTCCCGCCCAGACCCAAAATAATCACACGGAAACCGTATTAATTAAATCACTGCTTGGCCTATTAGCTCTAACTTCTTATTAGCTAGCTTTTACATCTGAATTTAACCCATCTCCATTAATCTGTGCCTCACCATGAGGTCGTGGCTTACCACGATGGGGCTACATGGCTTCTCTCTGACTCTGCCTTCTTCCTCCCGGCATTCAGCTTAGTTTTCCCTGCCTACCTCTATTCCCTGTGCAGGCCCAAAGCAGTCCTTTATTAGAGCATACAGAGGGGAACCCCACATCAACAGACCACCCAGGAGTTCTGTAACAGGGAGAGGAAAAGGAATAAGACAAGGGTGGACTCAGGAACTCAGGTACGTGGGGCTCACGTAGAAGACAGTAAGCAAAAGGCAGAGATGACTGTGGGTATTTGTGTGGGGGATGGGTGCCGCTGATGCAGAAGCTCAGCACCATGTGATCTCAGAGACCTGCTTGACCATCCCACAAAGCACACTTCTTCCCTAGCATGCCCTAGGGGATCCGGTCCTAGTGGAAGTGATGCCCAGGTGCTCTGCCTGCTGCCAAGCTGCCTCCTTGGAGGTGGTACCTGAAGGGCTCCTACTCTGAGTCTTATTAAGATAGTCACCCAACATATGCCTTTTTATAGACTTTGTCCATAATATATTGTAGCCACTGTGATAGCACACACCTGTAAATTCCAGAGCTGGGGAGGTAGAGACAAGAGGATTGAGAACTTTAGGCTAGCTTGGAAAACAAAACAAAATAAAACACTACAAAAAAAAAAAAATAAAACACTACAAAAAAAATTGTCTGTAGTCAGAGTACTTGGGGTGTTGCAGCAGGAAGATATTTGAGTCTAGGTTATCAGTGCCCACTGGGAAACATAGCAAAGTTGTCTCAAACAAAACAAACACAAAATCAGAGATTAGTTAATTATGGCCCTTCAACCTAAGCCTGATATGACCAAGTGTGGTTCCAGTGTGTCCTCAAAGGCTCTTGTCTTCAGAGTTGGGTGCCTGCTATGCCGGAACTGCTGAGGTGGTTGGTTCATTACAAGGTGGGACCTAGTAGCAGATTCTTAGGTCTCTGGGGGTGCTGCTCTGAAAAGAGATTAAGGAGGTCTTATGAGACCCCGAGGTTTCACAGGAGTTGTGAGCATGAGCCTGAGCCAGGCGCAGTAGCTCACACCTGACTCAGAAGCCCTCAGGAAGCTAACGCAGGAGAACTCTGACTATACACAGAGTTCCAGGCCATGCTGGGCTACACTGTGAGACACTATCAGAACAAAAAAGACAAATGAGCTGAGCCCCTGAAGAACTCTGGCTTCTTGGTTTAAGATGCAGTCTCCTCCTTTTATTTGTCCCTGCACCTGATGCTACCAACCTCAGTCCCTCAGCAGAGGCTAACCAATGGGACCACCCAACCTTGTACTTGAGCCCCAGAAATGTGAGCTAAATCTCTCTCTTTGCTCTATAAAATTAACCTGTCACAATAATGCAAGCCTGACTGATACAGGATTAATAATACATAATATGATTTTATGTCAATGTAGGTCCCTCTTTATTTTACTTGTGTCGTGGGACCCTTATGATTTCTGAAAGCTTATTTGAAAGTCAGATTCAGAAAACTGGAGGTTAAGCAGTCCACTGTGTTAAGGATGGCAAGTGTGTTAAGAAGGATACTCAGCTCCTGCAGAGGCTGAAGGAACTTCTGAGTTTCATTCAAAGCACATAGGAACTGAGAGTCTCCAACAAAAGCTACAGACTGTGGTTTCTTAACCAGACTGGGAGCCAGACATTGGAGATCTAGTCCCTCTCCAGAGCCCTCCACTCTCAGAATTCCTATCCTAACGCTCCTCCCTAAGCCGAGTTGGCAAGATACTCCTGCCTGCTAAGCCTTGACTGTCAATGTGCTAAAAATAGGTTTTATAGTTTTTTAATGGTTAGGGGAAAATCAAAAGAAAAATAAGACTTGGGGGCTGGGCTGTAGCTCAGGTGCTAGAGTTCTGAAGTATGGGGGAAGCTGTGGTTTGACCCCTGGTACTGCATACAGTGAGTCAAATCCAGTGTGGCGGTGCACTCCTGCAATCCCAGCACTTGGGGGGTGGAGGCAGAAGGACCAGGAGTTCCAGGTCATGGCTGGAGAGATGGCTCAATGGTTAAGAGCACTTGCTGCTCTTCCAGAGGAGCCAGGTTCAATTCCCAGCACCCACATGGCAGCTCACAATGATCTTTAGTTCCAGTTGCAGGGCATCTGAAGTCCTCTTCTGGCCCCCTTGGTATTGTACATGGTACACAGACACATGCAGGCATATACATAAAACCCCATATACATGAAATTGAAAAAAAAAAACTTTTCAAAGAATTCAAGGTTATCCTCCATTACACAAATTTGAAGTCATGCTAGGCACACGAGGCCCTATCAAAAAGAAAGGAGGGAGGTAAGGAAAGAGGGAAGGAAGGAGGGAAAAAGAAAAGGAAGGAAGAAAAGAAGAAAAGGAGGGAGGGAGGGAGAGAGGAAAGAAGGATTGTGTGACCCACAGAAACAAGTAAGTTCAAGTTAACCTTTAGAAAGGAAGTTGTTGTGAACTCTCCAATGTCCCCCAGCCTCTTTGAGTCACCCCGCCCCCCTTGCCACTGACCCAGACAACTGTCCATCTGCTTCCCATCAGCACAAATTTGTTATTCCTCTTCTCAAACGTCAAGGAAATGGAATCACACAGCCTGTACTCTTTGTGTCTGGCTTCTTTCAGTCGTTTTGAGACTCGTCCATGTTGTATCAATACCAGACCAGACACTTCTGCCTTTGTTTGTGAGTTGAAGGAACAATCACGTCAGATCTGAAGGCACAAAATCAAAACTCCACATGACCCAGTGGGACAAGAGTCAGTCTAGGTACACGGCCATTTGGTCTTTCTCAACACAGGAGCACTTTTGGTCACAAGGTGGATATTCCACAGTGTATTCTTCAGGTTATCTTATGAGTTTGAGCAGGAGAGGTTTGATGGGCACACGTCCACTGCCTCTCACCAGAAATGTCAACGGTGGTTCGCTGATGGAAAAACGAGAAGAGAGAGTTGAAATAACCTTCAAATACAACTTCAACCACTATATATTTTTGAATGGTTTTACATTTGCTTGTAGCATGCCATGGTGGCACATGTCTTTAGTCCCGGCACTGGGGAGGTAAAGGCAGGCAGGTCTCTGTGAGTTCAAGGCCAGCCTGGTTTATATAATAATTCCCAGACCAGCCAGAGCTACACAGTGAAACCTTGTCTTTTAAAAAAAATCAAGTTATTTTTTGACTTTTTGCAAATTATTTATATATTTTTTTATTTTTAATTATGTGTATTATGTGATACACAGAGGCCAAAGGCACAGGTTGCCCCGGGAGCTGGAACCACCTGACAGACGTGCTGGAAACCTAACTCAGCTCAGATTCTCTGTGAGAATACCATGAGCTCTTAACCACTGAGCCATTTCTCCAGCCCTGCTTGTAAGTTTTATTTCACCAATTTGCTCAAACAAAATTTCTTGGCAATTCCGCTCCAGGAAAATGTGAAGAAATCGCACTGTCATTTCAAGCATAAATTGGACTCTAGTAGGTTTAGATTGTAGCAGGCTCTCTTTCAGTGGTAAAACAGTTGTGTTCCTTAATTTAGACTTTCATACAAATTCAATACCTAAAATTTTCCTTTATATTTTAACTATAAGCATAATGAAAATTTCTTTCCCTAATTGCTATAGAGAATCCTCCAAATTTCCCCCCAGCTGGCCCTGTGTGTTCTCTTAGTCTGTGTGAGCCCAGATCTGGAATCAGAGAGGTCTCACCGCCCCGGACCTGAAGAGTAATTCCCTTCTGATTAGCAAGGTGTCTTGCTAAGGCGGTCCCTCCTGCCCCCTAGTGGCCATTTTTGTACATGGTTCTCAAGAGGAAAATGTGATATAAGGGGTAATGAACTGGTTTTATACAAGCAAAGCGATCATCTTGTTGCCCAGACATCGTGCCTACAATGGGTCCTGGAAGGCATGCGTGTCTTCATAGGCATCCTCTTGCTGGTCTGCCCTCCCTGGGGAGGTTCTAGCCTGTGGCTTCTCTCTAGCAATTTCATCACATTCTGCCTTCTTCATGATTACATCACGAGCCAAGTCGCCACCCTTGACATCACCTAACACCACTTTCACCAAACCCCCTCTCCTAACTGAGCCCGAAAGATTTAGGGTCTATAGGAGGGAAAGGAGAGAGCCGAGCTGGAAAGTAACACAATTTTAGCAATCGATAACAACAGGCAGACTGCAGGTCTCAGGCACTCGGGGAATTTGGGGTTCTCTGGACACAGCAAAAGGAAAGAGCCACGCCGGGCCAGAAGCACTTGCTGCACCCTCTGTGTCTCTTCCTTTGGGGCATTCATCTTAATTTCATATCTAAGGAAAATGGCTACTGGCAACGCCACGCTTCACCTCCTAGACACAATCCAGTGTTCAAGTCTTGTGGTTCTCTACGGAGACACACCCAGTTTGTAGACTCAGTCACTAAAGTCCTTGCCATACAAGCGGGGAGGATCTGAGTTCTGTCCCCAGAACCCCCTATGGCATTATTATGGCATTTTAACGCAGACATGATGTACGCATTTGTAAGTCAGCACCATGGAAGTAAAGACAGGCGAATCCCTGAGCATCTCTGGTCAGCCCAGCCTATTTGAGATCCGGGCCAAGGTGTGGGGTGGGTGGGTGGCTCAGCAGGTAAAGGCACTTGTCGCACAGCCCTGGCAGTCTGAGTTTTGATCCCCAGCCCCCGGGTAAGGGAGGAAGGAAAGGATGGACTCCATAAGTTGTCCTCTGACCTCTACCCATGCAGCACGGCACATGTGCACATGAGAGAGGTTCGGGGGGAGTGGGGATCGCTACTGGAACACGCATGACTCTGAACTCCTTACTGTACCCACCAACAAGAGTAGGGTATGGTCCAAAGTAGCCAGGCTGTGCTGTCCTCTGAAGTCTGGATGCCAAGCAGCCTCTGGTCTTTCTGAGTCCCATCTGTGTATGACCTCTCCCAGGTCTCTCCTGGTCTCTCCATCTCTGCTCTGACTGCCCACCCAGAGGCCTCTCCACTAATCCTCAAGGGACCTGCTGGCCCTCATGAGTTCTCACTGCCACCTCCCTGTCTACTCCCAAGTCAGGCTAAAACCTGGAAACGGGGAGTCAGTCTTCAAATATCCTTGAGCCCTATAGTTCCGGGCAGACCCAATTCCATGAGGACTAGGAAGAGCCTCTGGGTGCTAGCTTGCCGGGTTGTATGCCTACCAGCTTGCGGGTACAGGGTATCTGCTGGGGGCTCCAGGTGTGGTATGTGAGGGACTTGGGAAGCACAGGGCAGGATAGAAACCGGTCAGGAAGACAAAACCTCTCTTGTAGCTCCGACCTGTGGGAGGCTGCACTAAGTCTGAGATCCCATTCGGTAGGAGATTGAGAGTAGGCAAAAGGCTCCGTGAGTGAATAAGAGCACAGAGATGTGCAATGGCTTGGATTATGTCGCACAGCAAACAAGGGGCAGGCCCAGGCCCCACTCCACACCTCCTTGTGCCATCCTGGATCCAGGAGCCAGCCCAAGCAGCCTCCACCTCAGGAGGGCCATCTGGGAACCCTGGAGATCATCAGCCTTGATTTGGCCTCGCAGCAGAGCCAAGCCTGCACTGCTGAGCCCCAAGCCAAAGCAGGGGACTGGGAATTAGAAACCTGGACACAGTGAGACAGACCCAACACCTGGGAGATCTCAGGGAGGCTCACGCTGGCGCCTGAGATTAAGGCTAAGGAATTCAGTGTCAGGAAATTCTTGTAGAGCAATGTGGAGGAGACCCAGGAGTAGCCCCGCGCTCAGCCACACTTGGCTCTGTGTGAGCACCGTCCCTGACAAAACCCAGAGCCCAAGGTAGGAGGCAGCCAACTAGAGGAAGAATATGTTGCTGGTTGTCACTAGCCATCTGGACTGGTATTTCCAGGTTCTTGGCTGAACACTGAAAGAATTAAAAGAGCACACACAAACAGCAAAGTAGCACAAAGTTTTATTAAAGAGACAGTACAGGACATACTGCAGGAGAATAATGGGCCGCTTGGGCTAGAGTGCCCAGAAGAACAGCGAGTTATTGTTTGGGGCCTTACATGGATGCAGGAGAAGGAGGAGTTGACTGCTAGGAGGTGGGGAAAGGTGTTCTTTCTGTTTTGATGGGCAAACATGGATTATGTAAGCCTTCTTTGCCATGATCATATAGCGGTGATGTAAGCCTATGTTCACTAGGCTTGTCCTTTCCCATGATTGATCTGGCTTTCATCATAGTCATGCTCAATTATGCATAGGTATAAGATGGTAAATAGTGGTTTCCCTATTTCACCCAGAGAACAGTTTACCTTGCTGTGTATGCGCCCAAAATGAGTTTAGGCAGGCTGGGGCCCTGCCTCCCATCCTCTCATATGTTTGGGGACAAGTTTTAATGGAAATCAAACATTGCCATAGCAATTCGTTCCATCGTTTGAAGTGCAGTGTACACATGGCTCAATGCGGGGGAGAGTCCCAGGTTGCCGAATACATTGAAGGAGGGTATAGATACGAATAGCCCAAGCCAAGAGGAGTCCCAGGATGTTAAGCATTCCCTATGCTTTCCTGCATCAGGTGGGGGCTGTCTCTGGTCTCCAAGTGCCTTGGCAGTGCTCCTGGTGAACCTAGCATTTGCCCCACAGCATGAAAACAAATTAAAGCCAACAACACTGATGAATCCAAGATGGAGGGAGAGAAGCCAGTTGGCTCCTGCTTTAGAAGGTCCTAAACTAGCTTTCTGCAAGATCAGCCAGGATGTCAGACAAAAGACCCAGAATTTCCATGAAAGCAAGTATCTAGCTGTCTGGATCACCATGTATTCCCAATGTCTAGAACACAGATAGACATGCCACAGGTACCTAATAAACAGCTGAGATAATCTGTCCCCGTGGCTGCAATGTTTATTATTATTCTCACAATGTACTGTACCGTCTTCATATAATAAATGTGAAGTCAACACACGGTAATTGGTTAAGAACTTACTGTCCTCAGAGCTACTGCCCACCCCAATGGAACATTTCATTCTTGGTCTCATCAAACATGTTGACTGATACCCCCTCAAAAAAAAAAAAAAACTGGGCCAGAGACCAGGATATTTCAGTTCTAGGAACAGTTAGCATCTATCAAGGACAGATGTGTAAAGGAACTGTTCAGAACAACTTCACATTGATCCTCTCATGATTGCCCCCACTTGAAGATGTAAAGAGAGTTGTGGTTGGTCATGGGCCACACAACCTGTGGCTGACAGTATAGACATTTATGCATCTGCATGACTGGAGTCTCTGAAGGCAGTCCTGAGTCTCCTACAGTGTAAGGAGACAGCATGGTAGCACATTGTTGTGTCATAATCTTTTTGTACACTGTGAAGATGTGTTGCTAGGATTGGTTTAATAAAAAGCTGAGTGGCCAATAGCTAGGAAGGATTTTTAGGACACAGAACACTGAGAAGAATAAGGGCAGAGTTACCAGCCAGATGGAGAATAAGCAAGACATGCAGGAGAAGAGATAACAGCCATGAGCCATGTTGCAACACATAGATTGATAGAAACAGATTGATTTAAGTTATAAGAGCTAGCTATAAATAAGCCTAGGCTATTGGCCGAGCTTTCATAATTAATAATTAGTTTCTGTGTGGTTATTTAGGAGTTGGCTGATGGAATAGAAAAAGTCTTGCTATAAAGGGCATCCAATGTGGGGTCATATATTTCTACATTATACCCAAGAACGCTTTAAAAAAGGTTCCAAACACACAGAAATGAAGCTGAACATGGCTCCCAAGTCCTGTAGCCTCTCGTGTGAGCCACAGTATAGAGGTGCGTCTCCCAGCCACCGCCTGCAGGCTTGAGCCGCCAGTGCACCATAAGCTAATCTGTGCAGTGGTTTAAGGATTTGCTCATGCAGACAGAAAAGGTTACAGATAAACAGTAAAGCATATCTAGACAGGAAAAACCTCTAAACCGGTACAGTGTATTTAACAATGTGCATAGGCTTAAGAAAAGAAAAGCATATAGGCAGTTATAAAATAGTTTAAAAATAATAAGGTTAAAATCTTTAAAGAGAAAATGAAATAATATAAAAAGGATAAGTCATACAAAGGTGGAAATACAGAGGCTGGATCCTTGACTTTAAATTTTTTGATTGCTGATGAGTAAAGAGTCACTGCTAAGAGACATTGAAACTGTCAAATTAAATCAACTTGCATGGTTTTAAAACGTCTTCACTTCAGAATGAAAGTGAAAAAACACGTTGTTGGCTGCCCAACGTGAGGATAACTGAATCCACAAAAAGCCTGAGAAAGCTTGGGAAAGAGTAAAGCATGCATGTTTTCTTGGTAGCAACAATTTTTCAGGTCTACTCTGCTTGCTAGAGGCCAGCAAGCGCTCTCATCTAAGAGAGGCTTCCTGACTCAGCTTTAGCTGCAAAACCCTGCAGCTCATTAAGAGGTCCTGCCACGAAACACTTAAACGGTGTTGACAAAAAGCTGAACGCATGCTTTTCGGTTTTCAGCCGTAGCAGGAAAAAAGCTGTGCTGTTTAAAAATGCCGGCTTTCTGGGCCGTCCTGCCAGGGCAAACTCTGACTGAGGCAGGAGGGCCAACTACTGAGAGAGGACTTGACTGTTGTCTGTTGTGGCTCACTGACTGGCAGGGACCTTGAAACGCCATAGAATTGTGGCAGTAAACATGGCTACAACCGGTACCTCAGCCGTGAGGCTGGAAAGCTAAGGAATGGACTGGATCTACCTGGCAAAGCCATGGCTTTAATCCTACTCATATTGCTCAGTAATTTAAAGGCTCGTGTGGTCAGAAAAAGAGAGATATACAGTAAAGAGATTCAAAGACAAAGAAAATTTTTAAATGATTTACAGTGTTAAAAATGTATGCAGACTAAAAGTTAAAATTCTTAAAGTAAAAAAAAATAGTAAGAAAAAGAGAAGTTGTGTGTGGTAGTACACGCCTTTAATCCCAAGGCTTGGGAGGCAGAGGGAGATTGACCTCTGTGACTTCAAGGTGTGGTAGCACAGGCCTTTAATCCCAGTGCCTAGAAGGCAGAGACAGGCGGCTCTCTGAGAGTTCAAGGACAGCCTGGTCTACAGAGTTATTCCAGGTCAAAGAGATACAGAGAATATAAAATAAAAGTAAAAATAAACAAAATAGAGGTTAAAATAAAGTGTACAAAGATGGAAAATACACAGAGAATCTTGATACTGTATGCTATTATGCTCTCTTTGAATTGTTTGAATGCTGAGGAAGGAGCAACAGCTGCCAAAAGATATTTGTTTATAAATGCTGCTGAACTAATCCAACATAGATATTTTAGGAGTTGAAGAATAGTTAGTTATGGTTATAGTTTTCCTTAGTTATGATATAGATTATTGTAATTTTTACTTGATAACTGTTTTGTTATATGTAATTTTGCTCCGTTAAAGTTAAAGCCTTCTTTTTTTTTTTTAAACATAAAAAGGGGAAGTGATGTGGGAGTGTCATATCAATCTGTTGATTTCATTGGCTGAGCAATAAAGAAACTGCTTGGCTGGCCCTGATAGGTTAAAGCATTGGTGGGAGGAGTAAACAGAATAGAATTCTGGGAGGAAGAGGAAGTAAGGTCAGACCCGACAGCTCTGCTCTCTGGAGCAGAGGCCCTGCTTCACTCTCCCAGGCAGCTCCGACCCAGGATAGATGTAGGCTAGAATCTTCCGGGTAAGCGCACCTTGGGGTGCTTACACACATTATTAGAAATGGGCTAGTCCAGGTGCGAGAGTTAGCCGAGAAGAGGCTAGATATAATGGGCAAGCAGTGTTTAAAAGACTACAATTTGTGTGTTGTTATTTCGGGCATAAGCTAGCAGGCGGCTGGGGTGTTGGGGACGCAGCCCCGCCGCCACTTCTTATTTCAACAAATGCTTATCTGCAGTCCTGGCCAGAATAGTCAATGAGGCTGGATCATCTCAGCCAGCAGCATTGAAGCTGTTCTAGATGCAGAACCCTGAGGAAACTGTAACAGAGGCACTCTGAGAGTCTGGATCACCTGGGTCACCCATTTTCACTGGTGTCTGATCTCCTTGTTCTGAAAACACACAAATTTTCAAAGGTAGCCTATATATCTGCATTAATACAAGTTTGGAATGTGTAGTGTGCACAAGTCAGTTAAAAATGATTTTTTGTTTTATGTTTGAGCAGGTAAATGCACATCACCTGTCTTATTGTTTTTTGGTTTTTTAAAGGTTTATTTCTTTATGTCTGTAGCCATGATTTCACAGGGTCTCCCCTGATCTTCTTTAACCCTGAATCAATCCAGAGCCTCTTGTTTTCTGTGGAAACAAAGGCACAATCTCTTCTCCAACACAACGTGATGGAGGAAGGACATTGGTTAATTATAATAAAGAAACTGCCTTGGCCCATTTTATTGGTTAGAACATAGGTGGGTGGAGTAAACAGAGAGAATGTTGGGAGAAAGAAGCTGAGTCAGAGAGTCGCCATGGTTCTCCTACTCCAGACAGACGCAGGTTAAGATCCTCCCTGGTAAGCCACCTCTTGGGCTACACAGAATATTAGAAATGTGTTAGAACAATATGTAAGAGCTAGCCAATAAGAGGCTACAGATAACGGGCCAGGCAGTGTTTAAAAAAATATAGTTTCCGTGTAATTATTTCGGGGCATAAGCCTGCCATGTGGGAGCCAGGGCTGCCGGAACTCAGCCCTGCCGCTCCTTCAACAAGCATTATGCTTTCCTATTGCACAGAGACTGAACAACAAATATTATATCTGATTTTCCCAGGACGTGACCATTATTTCAATTTTCTCAATTTCCCTAAAAAAAGATCAGACAACAGGAAGCAGTCTATAGAACATACACCCACATTCCCAAGAGGTGTGGAGGGTGGTTTTTGGTCACTGGTGGGTTATGGATGCCTGTCATCATTTAGGGGGGGGGGGTTGGTTACAAGTTGTTATTGGTGATGGTCAGGAAAAATACCAAACAAAGGAGATTAAATTCAGGGATCTCTTTCTGAAGTGAAAATGGGGAATATAGTATAGAAATGATGGGACAAAGGGTGAATCATTGAGGTTACTTTTTTTTGTTTTTTAAAAAGATTTATTTATTTATTATGTATACAGTGTACTGCCTGCCTGAATGTCAGAAAAATGTATCAAATCTTGTTGTAGATGGTTGTGAGCCACCATGTGGTTGCTGGGAATCAAACTCAGGACCTCTGGAAGAACAGTGAGTGCTCTTAACTGCTGAGCCAACTCTCCAGCCTGAGGCTACTTTTAAACAACCAACTAGTCTCAAATATTTTATGTTGGTATGTATTTCTGTTTATTGACACAAAATTGAGGTCATTTTTGTTACAACATACTACATATATGTTTCTGCTTCCTTTTTTTGGATTTTCAAGATAGTGTTTCTCTATAGTTTTTGGTGCCTTTCCTGGAACTAGCTCTTGTAGACCAGGCTGGCCTCAGACTCACAGAGATCCACCTGCCTCTGCCTCCCAAATGCTGGGATTAAAGGCATGTGCCACCACCACCCAGCTCAATTAAAAATTTAATGTAAATAATTTAGGATAATTAAAAAAAATAGTAGTCATCTATAACAATCAAACTTGTAGCATATTAAGTATGTTTCCAAGATTATACAGTGATATATTTTAGATAAATAGATGGTCTATTGCTGACAGTATGCTGTCTAAACTGAACAAATAGGACACACACAAAAAACAACTGCTGAACTTTTCCAAAACAAGGTAGGACAGACCTTCAAAATGCATGCTTCAAAGAAAAGTCTGTCAGATATTCTAGACCCGTAGTCTGAATATTGATGCCCCAATGCTACAGAGGAACTTGGGTGACTGTCCAGGCAGCCAGATGTCTCTGTCATTTCCTAGTCTTGGAAGTGACTTGTACTATACTTCCTGTTTACTCAGGTAATACATCCTTCTAGAGTCTTTGATAGAATTGAAGACTAGATAGTTTTAATTGTGGTTTTCCTTAGTTATGACAGAAGACAAATTAGACACAAAACTTTGGACTCAAGACAGAATAGAAAATGGAGTATTTTCTCTAAATTTGCCAAATACAAATGGACTGGACATTGTAAATGTAATCCTTAATACTTGATAATTGTTCTTGTATATAGTTCAACCTTCCCTTTTTATTTAGACAAAAAGGGTGAAATATTATGGAATAATCTTTTTGTACACAGTGAAGATGTGTCACTTGAATTGTTTTAATTAAAAAGCTGAACAGCCAATAGTTAGGCAGAATTTTCAAGGCACAGAGGACACTGGGAAGAAGAAGGACAGAGAATAAGCAAGATGTCCAGGGAAAGAGGTAACAGCCACGAGTCACATGGCAGCACATAGATGCATAAAAATGGGTTGATTTAAGTTATAAAAGCTAGCTAGAAATAAGCCTGGACTATTGGCTGAGCTTTCATAATTAATAATCAGTCTCCATGTGGTTATTTGAGAGCTGGTTGGTGGGACAGAAAAAGACTCACTACAGCACATCCTGGGACCCTTGGACCCTAAGGTGTTCCCTGCTGACCCTTGAGCCACAGTCCTTCTCCTAAAGCTTATAAATGATCCATTGTCCCTATCCCGCCCAACATTGGCGGTCAGTGGGTCCCAGCTGAGTATGGTAAGGAGGGTGTCAGGGGGTCTACTTAGGCCCTGGCAGATCTGCCACCCTCACCTGGTTTGGATTTTCCTATGACCTTTTCCTAGAACACAGCATGGAATAGCCAGGAAGGGCTTTTCAGTAGATGTGGGGAGTTAGGAAATCCAAGGTGGCAGAAGAGAAACAAAATGACTGCTTACAAATGTCCAACGGCATGGAAAGTGCTTGCCATCACTAATCACCAGGAGACTGTCAATCAAAACTTTAGTAGGGTACTAGCTCATACCTTCCAGAGTAGTTAGTATCTAAAAGGTTAAAGACAACACATGTCAGCAAGGAGTTGGAAAAAAGGAGACCCTTTGATCACTACTGATAAAGACAAAATAGTGCAAGCACTTTGGGAAACAACATGGAGGGACCTCCAAAGATCACAACTAGAACTGCCATAGGCTCCAATTTGTCAGCTTCTTTGTACAATACCCAAAGGGTATGAAATCATCATCTCAAAATGACACCTGAATCCCCATACCCACTGTTCATAATAGGCAAGGCATGGAAATAACAGATGACTGTGGTGTGTGTGTGTGTCTGTGTCTGTGTATGTGCACGCACACACGTGCTCACAATGGAACTATTCAGCATTTTAAAAGAAGATCTTGCCATTTTAAATAAAATGGGCGAACTTGGAAGACATTGAGCTAAGTAAAATAAACCAGACAAGTAAAGAAAAGGTTGCATGATCTCAGTTATATATCAAATCCTGTTTTCAAAATATTGAACACATAGAGCTGCTAAGATGGTTCCATCAGTTAAGAGTACTTGCCAGGTTTTGGTGACCCGAGTTCCACTCCTAGAACCCATATTATAGAAGGAAGAAACTGATCCCCAAAAGGTTTCCTCTGACCTCCACATGCTCACAATGATACACACACACACATTCTAATAAATAAGCAAATGTAAATAATGAACATACAGCAATAGGAGAAGAATGAATGACTTGGGGAGTTAAAGGGTACAGAATTGTGGCTTTATGGAAGGAATAGAGGGAGGTGGTAGCAATATTTTGTTTGTCATCTAACAAATAAAGCTTGCCTGAAGATCATAGTGCAGAGTGGGCCACTTTTTAGCCATAGGGCCAGGAAGTGGTGGCACACACCTTTAATCCAAGCACTTGGGAGGCAGAGGCAGATGGATTGCTGTGAGTTCAAAGCCACCCTGGGCTATACAAGATCAGATCCAGTCTAAAGGAGAATTAGAGTCAGGTGGTGGTTGGTGTGGGAGAATGGTCTGTATTCTGTCAATTATATTTTAAATAAACACTGATTGGCCAGTATCCAGGCAGGAAGTATAGGCGGGACAACCAGACAGGAAGTAGAGGCGAGTCAATGAGAACAAGAGAATTCTGGGAAGAGAAAAGCTTAGTCCATAGTTGTTGTGAGCCCGCGACAGAAGAAGCAAGATGTGACTGCCCCGCCAGAGAAGGTACTGAGCCATGTGGCTAACATAGACAAGAATAATGGGCTAATATAAGTTGTAAGAGTTAATAAGAAGCCTGAGCTAATGGGCCAATCAGTTTATAACTAATGTAGACCTCTGTGTGATTTCTTTGGGACTTAATGACTGTGGGAACCGGGCAGGACAGAAAACTCAGACAACAGGTGGTGACTCACACCTTTAATCCCAGCACTAGGGAGGTGGAGACAGGAAGGGATATGGCTTGGCAGAGTGAAGAATTTAAGGTGGGAGGAGACAGGAGCTGTGGGGGCAGTCTGAGGTTTCATTGAGATAGCATGTGGTCTGAAGATTTGTAGAAACAGAATTGCCCCTTTGGTCTGAGCATTGGTAGAGGTAAGAACTCTAGCAACTGGCTGCTCTGTTTCTCTGATCTTTTAGCATTTACCCCTTTATCTGACTCTGGATCTTTATTATAAAGAACGTTTAGAATTCATGCATCAGGAGATCTAATGTACACCATGAGTACTGTACTCAACAATATGGTACACTGGAAATTTACTGAGAAAGTAGGATTTAAATATCACTATTAAATTGGAAGGAGGCTAAGGAAAGAGAAACTGAAAATGCTGAATGCTAATTAGCCAATGAATATGTAAACTGTGAGACAAATGATATATTGGATATAAGCAGAGATACAAGAAAATGTCACATTGGATTGTTTAATAGAAAACGAATCAGAGACAGGAGACACTCAGCTTCACACTTCATCTCCTCCCAGTGATCTCTTCAGTGGAGTCCCAGACACCCAGGCAGGAGTGCCTCATTCAGGGCCTAGCTATTCAATATCCACAAAGACCCAGAATTAGCTGTGACAAACCCAAGGGGACCCAAGGATGAGGGAGGAGTGGGCCTGTCCCTAAGAAGTCACAGTGTCGTGGAGGTGGTGGGGCTTAGGCAGACATCAGCACTCTAATACAATTTGAAAAATGCTTTGCAGAGACAGGCCTGGGGTTGAGGACACCAGGGGGGGAGTTAAGGAAGGTAGGGAGCCTGCAGAGTCTCATCGTGTGTGGGCCCAGGACAGGGTCACCAAGAGGAACCAGATGCAAGCGGCCATCTGTATGAGTACAGGCCCACTCCACCCTCCTGCATCCCTGTTTTCACTCAGCCCTTGAGCTCTGGGTGACCTTCAGGTCCTGGCTGTCCCCAGTCCTCTGTGCACAGCAGCCCATGAACAGCAGGTACCCTCTGGCTTCTCGGACCTCCATTTCCTATGGGCAATGACTTCCAGCCACACAAGGGGTAAGGCAGACTGTAGTAGACCATATGGGAGTTTTCCATCCCTCCCTAGTCCCCCTCCCCCTCCCTAAAGCCTCCTTCCTACTGATGTCACTACCCCACAAGGACCTCAGCAGCAACTCCTAATTCTAGCACACTGCAGCCAGACCAGGTCCCCAAGGCAGCTAGTTCTGTAAGCTAGGGAATGAAGTCCATTTGGCTCAGATCCAGCCTCAATACTGCTGTTGAGGTAAATTAGCATTTAAATCAGTAGACTCAGATCTGGAGAGATGACTCAGCAGTTATGAGCACCCACATGGCAGCTCACATGTCTGCAACTCCAGCTCCAGGGCATCTATTGCCCTATTGACCTCCTGTGGTACCAGGCACGTACATGGTCCTCATGCAGGGAAAACATTCATGCCCATAACGTAAATAAGCAAAAAATAAATATTCTCCCTAGCAGACTCTTGAATGAAGCAGATCACATGCTGCCACACGTGAGCCTTATCTGATAAGCCAACAGTCTCTAAAAGCAAAGACTAAGTAAACTTGTTAGAGCAGGACTGTGTAAACTGCCTCCATCTCTAGCCTGCCAGCTTGCCCCAAAAACTAAAACTTTCACAATGACAATCACCAACTCCCTGAAGCAAATCTCTCCTTGTAAAAATTCCTAGGAAATGTGATGTATATATAAGCATTCTATAGCACTTAGACACCTAATTCATACACACATGTGTACACACACACACACACACACACACACACGGTTCTAAACCTCAGGATAACCTGATTAATACATCCCTTTCTTCTACTTCATCCATAGACAAGGGTGCAACACGAGTTTCTCTCTGTGGCAGCAAGTCCTTTGAGTGCACCAACCTGGGTACCAGGTTGAGCATCTGTTCCTTGTTGAGTGCATCAACCTGGGTACCAGGTTGAGCATCTGTTCCTCGTCGAGTGCATCAACCTGGGTACCAGGTTGAGCATCTTTTCCTTGTTGAGTGCACCAACCTGGGTACCAGGTTGAGCATCTGTTCCTTGTTGAGTGCACCAACCTGGGTACCAGGTTGAGCATCTGTTCCTCGTTGAGTGCATCAACCTGGGTACCAGGTTGAGCATCTGTTCCTCGTCGAGTGCATCAACCTGGGTACCAGGTTGAGCATCTGCTCCTTGCAATCCTTCCAGGAACAGCCTGGCTCGTGCCCAGTGCCGAGGGGTCCCTTGCACACATGAGGCAATGCTATTAGAAAATGGATTTGATTAAAAGGAAATGTTGACACAAATGACAAACATTCACACTGAAGATTACATATCAGTACTAAGAAGTCACCAAGACCTCAATTTTAATTGCATGCAGTGACTCACATGCTCATTCAACAAATATTTATTGAATGTGTGCATGGGCCAAGCTTTCTTCTAGGTGCTGGGAATGTGGCGACAAAGGAAACAATTGCATTCAAGTGGGAGAGATGGGAAACATACAAATATTTTGTTGGAGAGAAACTGAGCCCAATAGGAGACTGGGGCAGATGAAGGGGAATCTCATTGGTGTTGGGTGTGCAGAGGCCACAGTTATAGTGGTATTTGACAGGCGGCAGGAAGTAAGGTAGGAGGCTCTAAGAGAAGAAAGCATCTCAGAGAGGAGCCAGCAAAGGCAGAGCTTTGAGGAGGCACACTGGGAGAGTGGCAAGCTGCTGGCATGGCCAGGACAGACTTAGAAGAGAGAGCAGAGAGGTAGGAGAGTGAGGCCAATCACACACGGAGTCTTATGGGTTTTACTCTGAAGAACACTGCAGTCACTAAATGTTAGCCCAGAGTAGGTGTCCTAACTCTGGAAGAGTTCTAAGAGGAGACAGCTCAGCATGTGAGGGCCTGGGTTTGATATTCATCAGCAACAGAGAGCCCCATGAGGGGGAGAAAAGAAAGGGGAAGGTGTAGGTTTTTCTATAGAGTGGTTTAGGGCCACTGCTTCTCAGCTGCAGTGTACCCAGAGAAGCCCAAGGCTAAACTTTCTGCCTCTCTTGTCTTGCCTCATCTTAGAGATGGGACTGGATTTAACCCCAACGCGAAGTAGCCAAGGAGAGAAAAGGCCAAGGAGGGAGAAGGCCACTGAGAGCCATCAAACTGATGTTGTTTATTTTTGGTTTTGTTTGCTTTTTAAGACAGTCTCACTCTGTAGCCCAGGTTACCCTTGAACTGATGCTCAAGATAGCCTCAAACTCAGAGTGATCCTCCTGTTTCTACATCTCATCTTTCTATGCCTCCAGCAACATTCTATAGCTATTGCCAACACCATTGTCCCTTATCCACTATTGATTCCATCCAATGGAGAGAGAGAGAGACCCTGTCCATGGAATTACCCATGATCAGGTGTTACCTTCCTCCCTGAAGAAGTTGCTTAGGGATCTCTGTGTTTAGTAAACAGACACAAGAAGCTAATCATAAAGGACCTGCCCCTCCCCAGTGTGTCCTCTAAAGCCAAGAATGGTGGCAGCAAGAACCCCATGTCCTCTAAAGCCAAGAATGGTGGCAGCACGAACCCCATGTCCTCTAAAGCCAAGAATGGTGGCAGCAAGAACCCCATGTCCTCTAAGAGCCAAGCCAGTCTTCCATTCACAGAGTTCTGCCCCGAAGCAAATTCAGAGCCCTCAGCAAGAAATCGTTCCTGACCTGGAAGCCAGAGAGGCACGCTGTGTTCTTCTACCCCTCAGAAGTGACGTGCCCTTCCTTTTCCAACATCCCCTTTCTGTCTGGAACATGAGGAAGACCACGATTGTCCCTCCCCCCAGCTGGGGCTGGTGACTCAGAGGCCACCTGCATCCATTTCCAACTCTCCCTGTGGCACACATCCTGCGCTCTTGCCTCCAAGTCGCCAGTGAGCGGTGCCCTCTGCCTGGGCTACATCTGAACACTGAAGCATTCTTCTGGGATTCGTCACCTTCTGAGACCGATTACATAAGGAGTCGCTGTTTCCAGGACGGAGCAAGGACTCACCAATGGAATTTAGAACAATCCTCGGAAAAGCCAGTCCTCAGAAAAGGGAAAATTCCCTGCTCTAGCAGACTCATCGCTTGCGAGCAGCCCTGAGCCTGCAGGGACCCTCGGATAAGAAGGGTAACAGAGAACCCCAACTCCTGAGTCTTATGCTCTGGAAGTTTGCAGGGACTGGACACTAGGGCCAAGCCTGTGGGAGTGGGATGAGAAGGCTCTCGCTGTCCTTCCTCTTCTCAATGAGCATACCTCCCAGCCTGCAGCTCTTTGGTGCCAATCACATTGCCCCATCTGCCAGAGATGCTCAGAGGGCTCATGAGAATCCAAAAGATAGCAGCTAAAGCTGGTCTCCGCATGCTTGGTCCCACCCTGCCAAGCTTCCTTGCTTTCTCTCTCCATTGGATGGCTTCTTGTTCAAGCAGCCTGGGAATCAGGCATGGAGTCCCCTTGCCCATTAAACTGGACTTCTAGCACAGGTGGCATAAGGCCAAGCCACCAACCACTGCCCCATAGTCCATGGCCTAAGGCTGTTTAGTTGAAACTTCCTGACCCTTCTCCCCTTAGCGTTTGGCCTCAGCGGTGTCCCCTGCATTCCTCTTTCACCTCCCATCATTCTGCTCTTCCATGGGCTGTTCGTCAACTGCTCTCTCTGTAACATATTTTCTTTGTTCCCTGAGAGCTTTAGCTTTTTTTTTAAAGATAGTATTTCACTATGTAGCTCAGACTCACCACAAATACAATGTAACCAAGGATGACTTCCAACTCCTGATTCTCTTACCTCTGCAACCTAAGCACTGGGATTTGAGGTGTGTATCACATCTGGCCTGTAAACACAGACTGTACTTTCATTTCCCCGCCACCCAAACCTGAATAATCAAACAAAAGCTACATTAACTGCAACCCTGTTTGGCCAACAGCTCAGGCGTAGTCCTAGTTAGTAAATTAAGTCATTTCTATTAATCTGTGTATTGCCAGAGGCTGTGTTTTTACCGGTAGGATTCTGGTGTCTTTCTTCTTCTGCAGCTACATGGCGTCTCCCTGACTCTGCCTTCTTTACTCCTCTGTCTCTGCTTGGATTTCCCACCTTGCTTTATTCTGCCATGCCATAGGCCAAAGCAGCTTCTTAATTAACCAATAGTAGTAAAACATATTCACAGCATACATAGGGGAATCCCACATCACTGGAATTAACATTTCTTTTTTTTCCCCTTCTGAGTGGCCGTGTGGCTGTTGTTGCTCCTCTAGCACATCCCCCAGATCTCAATCTTGGGCTCACCTCCTCATAAAGCTTATGTTGACCCCCTTTCTAAGCAAGTCCTTCCTCTTAACTTCTTGCTCCCTTTTCCTATCCTGTTTATTTCCTATATAAAATTTGGCCAGCTTGTGTTGAATGCACATTAATAATAATTAAATGTTTGTATGTTTCTTCCCAGTCTCCTACTATTGCTTCTTATGGCTATAGATTGGAGGTAGGCACATCTGAGAGCCCTGGGAGATAGAAATGGGGCTCGGTGGAGACAACATCAATCCTGGAGAGAAGAAACCATTTCTCACACTATGTTCCAACTGTCTGTCTCAGATCATGGCCGAGGACCTCCTAGATGGATGGATGATGGGTGGATGAATGGATGGATGATGGATGGGTAGTTGGATAGATGATGGATGGATGATGGATGGATGGATGGATAGATGGATGGATGATGGATAGTTGGATAGATGATGATGGATGGATGGATGGATGGATAGATGGATGGATGGATGATAGATGGATGGATAGTTGGATAGATTATGGATGGATAGTTGGATAGATGATGGATGGATGGATAATGGATGGATGGATGGATGGATGGATAGATGGATGATGGATGGATGGATAATGGATGGATGGGTGGATAATAGATGGGTGATGGATGAATGGATGGATGGATGATGGATGGGTGATGGATGAATGGATGGATGGATGGATGGATGATGTGTGGGTGATGGATGGATGATGGATGGGTGATGGACAGATGGAGGGATGATGTTTATGTAATACATGAATGATGGGTGGATGGATGAATGATAGCTGGATGGGAGAATTCTAGCTTTGAACATAAAGTGATAAAAACCATGTCTAAGAATTTGGGAGTAGTCTGACTAGACTCTGTACCTACAGGAAGACCCATTTCTTGGACCTTGGAGACTCATTTCAGAAATGTGGACAATGTCATTCCAGATCTTGGATGAGAAAACTTGCCCATGAGTACACTCAGGAAATACCTTCCTGAATGATGAGATGGAAAATGAAAACCAAATGGCTGAGGAATGTCGCCTGCTTTTCTTATTCTTCGCTGGGGGCTAAGCTGCTTGGACTCGGCTGAATCACGGGTTGATGAGCTGATGCAGGATGACCCACAATACTCTGGGACATGTTTACATGACAGAACTTGGTTTTGCAATATCAGCATCATTCCCTGGAACATCAGGGACAAATTCCAGAGGAGAAGGCTTGCTATCTATGGACTCCCAATGACTCATGCAACCAACAGAAAAGACACAACTATTGAGCACAGCTCAACAGAGCAGGCAACTCAGCCTATGCCAAATGTTATCAGAATGAGTTCACATGGAACCTTCTAGAATATTCAGTGAGAGGGAGAGGATAGTGGCTGCCTAAGTTGCATACAACTACATTCCCTTATTCTGCCCAACCTACTCCTGGGCTGAAGAAAGTGGTGAGAGAAATGACTTACTATGATATTCGGGAAGTCAAACCCAATACTACCAAAGAATTGAAAAAGACTCCAAGCCATAATGTTGTCACTGATAAGAAGAGAATTTTGTAACAAAGGAGCCAAACAGGTCTTTTAAAGGAGGGAAGATGGCACTGGGGGTTCTCTTGTGGACCTCTTTGGTACTTTCTGGAGGAGGCAGAGGGAGGATGCAGAGAGAAAAGAGAGGTAAACATGTTGCATGTGCACTTCAATAACCTTGGACTTAGACGAGGATGCAACAAGACTGGCTTTGCAAAAGAATGTGACCTGTGACAAATGTCGAGTCCGTGGTGGTAATAAGGGAGCCGTGGCATGCTGGCCCAACTGCAGAGGGAGTGGAATCCAAACGGGGATTCTCAGAAAGGATAGGCAATGGTTCCAGAAATTCAGTCTGTGTGTGTTGAGTACCAGAGCCAAAGAGAACATCGGTCCCACTTAAAGACAGACATAAAGTCTGCAATAGAAAGAAGACTGAGATACGATTCTAGAAAATGGTGTTGATTGGGAATTTTTGTCGAGTTAAAACAAATTAGCCTCGTCTGAAAAGAGAGAACCTCAGTTGGAAACAGATTGGCCTGTAGGTAGGCCTGAGGGGGAGTTTCTTAGTTGATGACTGATGTAGAGGGGCCCCTCCCACCTTTTCATGAGCAGAAGTAAACAGTCAATAAGCCCAACTCCACTAATCCTGTACAGCCAGACTCCCTAAAATGGTGGTTGCTTGGCTTAAAGGTCAACCACTAACAGTGTCTGAGCACCAGGGTGCAGAAGATGCAAGCTGAGCAAGTGTGGCGAGCAAGCTGGTAAGTTCCTCCATGGTCTCTGCTTCCGTTCCTGCCATCAAGTTCCTACCCTGAAGACCCTTTGTGATGAACTGCAGACTGTGAACAGAAATCAACTCTTTCCTCCCCCAGTTTTTTTTTTGGGGGGGGTTTGAGAAAGGGTTTCTCCATAGCTTCTGGTTCCTGTCCTGGAACTAGCTCTTGGAGACCAGGCTGGCCTCAAACTCACAGAGATCCGCCTGCCTCTGCCTCCCGAGTGCTGGGATTAAAGGCGTGCGCCACCACTGCCCGGCCAGTTGTTTTTTTTTTAAAATATTTATTTATTTATTATGTATACAATATTCTGTCTGTGCACATGTCTGCAGGCCAGAAGAAGGCACCAGACCTCTTTACAGATGGTTGTGAGCCACCATGTGATTCCCAGGAATTGAACTCAGGACCTTTGGAAGAGCAGGCAATGCTCTTAACCACTGAGCCATCTCTCCAGCACGCCCCCCCCCCAGTTGTTTTGGTCAGGGTGTTTTATCACAGCAGTAGAAATGAAACCAGGACACTCAAATGGACAAAACGTCTGAAAAATGGGTAGAAGGAGACCAAGAGCCAGTCCTAGAGCCAGGAGACATCGTTGTGTTAAATCTGGGCTGTGCTGATTTCCTCCAACAAGAAGACCTTGTTATGTGGATGGACACAGAGCTGGCGGAGGCAATGTGTGTGCTCCCGAGACAGTGTCCTCTTGGTGATCAAACTTCAGGCGTCACTCCTTGTCTAGGTCTGACGGCCAAACACAGAGACCTCAAGTCTGTGCTCAGTGAGGGTTTGCCAGCACGTTATCCGCCATACAGAGCTACATAATTATCTAGTGCAAAGTAAAAATCCCCTAAAAGGCTCTCTTCTCATAGACTTTCTTTCTTAGAAATCTCCTTCTTCTGGGAAAAGAAGTAGAAGAGACTGGAGAAGTGGCAGGCAGAGTAAGTGGTCCTGGATCCAAACTGAGAACAGTGACTCTAGTGGAGGAGCACACGGGAGTGACGGACATCTTCCTGAGAAGAAGGAACCTCAGCTGAGGGATTGTCTCCACCAGATGGGTGTGCCTGTGGGTCATTTTCTGGATTGCTAGTTGCTGGAGGAGGGCCAAGCCCACTGTGGGTAGCGCCGCTTCTGGACATGTGGTCTTGGATGGTATAAGAAAGGAAACTGAATTCGAGCCTGGAAGCAAGCCAGAGAGCAGGCTTCTGCTTCAGTTTCTCCTCAAGAATCCATCCATGGTGTCCCTTAATGACAGACTGTAAAATGTAAGAAGAAATAGACACTTTCCTCCTAACTTGTTTTTGGTCATGTGCTGCATACAGCAACTGAAGGGAGACTAGGACAGAGGGCGTTCATGTCAGGCCTCGTTCTGAGGAATGCCATGAACTGCTGGCCTTCCACATGCAGGGGTTTGTTGGACCCTAGAGTCCAATTACTGAGGAGGAGTCGCCCCAAGAAAACATTCTCACACCACAGTTGATGTAAAAGCAAGAAGATTTAATTCTGTTGTGACAGGGTCTTTCAGCATTCAAAAAGCCAAAAGATCCCAAATATTGGGTACAGGCTACTTTTAAAGTAAAAAAGCCACAGAAACAAGGGTGGAGTCTAGGGGCTGTTTTTCCAGCTATTAGGATTAGCTAATTTAAAGGGCTACTAGCAATGATTGGTCTGAGCCATGGCGAGAGAGTGGTTGCTAGATAAGGTGGGGTAAGGAAGAACATCTGTGGGTTACTTTGACCCCTTCCCAGGGACTTAGTCAAAACATCAGGAACTGAGTCAACACCTAAGGGTTATCTTGCCCCTATTCCAATAACTGAGTTCTATTTGGAGAACATTCACAAGGACTCAGGGAGATGGAAAGTTCCCAACATTTCAGTATGTGCATTTATAGTTGTTAGGTCCTTGGTTCCCAGGGGAGGGGGGAGTACTACTGCTGAGAGGCCTCAGACATGGCCTCAGAGTTATCTTAAAGTTCTACAGGGTGAGGGAGTAAGAGAAGGCGATAGCCAGTACATGCTGATGTGCTGTCTTGCTACTCAGCTGTAGCGGTGTTCTAAATGTTAAGTGAAGGAGGCACAAATACAGAAGCTCTGGCTTAGCCTGGTGTTTTTAATGACGTCACCTACACAGTGGCTTTTATTTCTCTGTGACGGGATGCAAGACAGAAGCAACTTATGGGAGGTTTGGAGAAGTGCAGTTCATCACGATGGGGAAGGCATGGCAGTGCAGCTTGGCTCATGGCAGTGTGGAAACAGAGACCCTTCACGTGCAGATGGATCCGAGAGCACAGGGGGTTAATCCCACCCATCAAGAAGATAACACAGTTCAAAGCCAAATTTAAAGCAAGTTTTCAATTTGAAATGGCCCAGAATCCAGTATGGCAAGGGCTGAAGAAGGAAAACCCACAATCTATTGCATTTCCCATGAGGTCCAATCAGGGGCAAGCATACATCCTGACTATTTCCTGCCTATGTACCTCCTGCCCACAGTGATCAAGCACATCCGGTGAAAATTTGTGTAGGGGAGTGAAAAAATGTGGCTTGTTATCTTTCATAAATAATAGTATCCAGCATTTCAGGAACCATCTGTCCTTGGGCAAGGGGATGGACAGATCAGAGGCATCTTCCCCTCAAAGTGTGAGCCAGAAGAGACACTTTCATCCTTACGTTGTTTTTGCCAGGCATGTTGTCACAGTGACGAGGAGACGACTAACGCAGAGTCCCATGCCCCGGGACCCACATCTGCCAGGTACCTTTTCTCCTAAAGGTCCCACAGCCTCCAAAGAGGTGCCCGGTGGTGAGAATAGGCATTCAAAATACGACCCCAGAGGGAGGGGCACTGCCAGGGATTGTCCTTTGAGCCAAGCAACCACCATCTTAGATTCAGCTGTACTCTCCTCTGAAGGAGGAACGGAGTTGGGTTTATTGACTGCTTACGTCCCCTCATGGGAAGGCAGGGAGGGCCACAAAACCCTCACTTCAGTATCCAGCTACTCCCTACCCATCCTGTCTGCCCCTCTGCCTTAATTGCATATGACCTTGGGGAGGCTCAAAAGTCTGGGGGGGTGGGGAGGCTACTATGGGAAGAGAGCTTTCTAGGAAGCCCTCCTTCCTACTCAGTAAGGCTGTTCGGGTGCAGTCTACTGGGGGAAGGAGCACCCACCTCTGCAAGAAACCCTCACCTGTGTCCTGTAAGGAAACCAAATAAAGTCGTTGGCTCCCCCCGAGGGAACCTCGGTAGAATCGTGCCTTGCCTTGTTGCTGGGACCTTCTATTTAGGAAAAGGGTACACATTGCTTACATCTTTCCCCTCAAGTGGAATTTTAGCAACAAGGAATATTTCAGACTCAAACCGTAACATCATTATACACAATGAAGTTAAAAATAAAAAAGTAAACAGCAAATGAACTCACCGAGGAAGTATGTAGGGCTGGAAAGAGTTCGGAGGGAGCCTCCTCGCTGAACCTGAGCGGCCAGTCCAGCCCAGCTGCAAACTGCGGGGGCAGACCCTTCAAATCGCATGTCTGTTTGACATCGGTGTTGGGGTTTAAATCTGAAATGTCTCTCGCGGGCTCGTGTGTTTGAATGCTCGTGTGTTTGAACACTCGGTCCCCAGCCGGTAGTACTGTTCGGGGAGGTGATAAGATATTTGATACACAGGGCCCAGCTGGTGGATTTAAGCCTCTTGGTCCCTGCACGGTACCCAAGATCTCTATCTCCTGATGTACTGAGATGTGAACAAGCTGTGCTGCTAGTTTCTACCACCTTGGCCAAGCTGCTTCCACCTCCGGGGCTTTCCCTGCCGTGATGAACTACAGCGCCGGAACCAAGAGTCAAAGCAACTTTCTCCCGTAAACTGCTTCTCTCGGGGATTCGATCATGGTGATATAAAATAACTAATACAGATAGCCAGGCCAGTTGGCAGCAATGACAGAAAGAAAAGGGCCAGAGAGCCAGGTGGAGCAACACTGTGATGCCTAACAGGAAGCAGACTCAAAGGTTGCAAATGGGTACGAAGCTCCCAACTGGCTGAGTTTAGGGAGGTATAGTCAAGTGCACCAGGAAGGGGAAGGAAGGGGCTCAGGCTGGTGAGTATAGCCAAGTGCACCAGGAAGGGGAAGGAAGGGGCTCAGGCTGGTGGGCACACAGCACAGCAAGGGAGCAAGGACTCCAGCGCTGCTTACTATGAGTTTCCAGTGGAATACAGGTGAAACCACTCTCGGCATGGCCTCCAGCCTGGAGGTAAGAGCAACTCCATACCCCAGGTGCTGGAGAGAGAGACAGAGACAGACAGAGAGACAGAGAGAGACCGATGCAACAAGGTACACATGCCACAGACAGCATCCTGGGAAATGTTAGCTTTTCACACCAAGACAGAGGAATAAGAGTGAGGTCCTTGCTCAGTAGGTTTGATGGTTTAAATAAGAATGACCCCCAGAGGCTCATAGATTTGAATGCTTAGTCACCAGAGAATGGCACTATTTGAAAAAATAGAGGTGTGGCCTTGCTGGAGTAGGTGTGGCTTTCTTGGAGTAGATGTGACCTTGTTGGAAGAAGTGTGTCACTGGGGATGGGCTTTGAAGTTTTGAAAGCCCAAGCCAGGCCCAGTGGATCTCTCTGCCTGCTGCCTGTGGATCCAGATGTAGAACTCTCCACTACCTCTCCTGCACCATGTCTGTCTGCATGCTGTTATCCCCACCATGAGGATGATGGACTAAACCCCCAAAACTGTGAGCCAGTTTCATGAAAGACTTTCCATGGTCATGGTTTCTCTTCACAGAAAGTGAACACTGACTAAGACAATAGGTTGCAGGCTGGCTTTTCCCCTTGGATCCTTTAGAAGCAAGCTATCTGGACTGCTTTGGGGACCCTCTTCTCCGCCCTCAGGGAAGGGAAGGATTTCTCCCCCTAAGCCCATTGAATGGCTCAAACTCTCTAGTCTGAACTGGTGTTTCCTCACTGCCAGCCCCACTAAGAGCGAGAGTACCCTGTGCCCTGTGAGAGACCACCCTGCCAGGGTCTATGACTTATGCTTTCTGATAGTTTCCCTAAGGTCACGCCGGCCACACCCTTGGGGTTTGGCTCCCAGTTCACTCCAAGTTCCTCCAGCAAAATTATCTTTAATCAATGCTGCTCAATCTGCAGCTTCTCCCGAGGGAATGCTGCGAGGCAGCCTGTTTCACAATCACTGGCTTCACACCAGGACCAGAGGAACAGGCTGTAGTGGGAAGAGCACCATGAGAGGCAGAAGCCCCGGTGCAGCCCCCCTGACCCTAACAAAGTGGACTTCGTTTCCCTACCTTGCCCTGTTCATAGGGTTCAGCTGGATAAAAGCGAGTCTGTCTACAACTGGGTCCATAAGTACTTTCTATGAATAAGAGCACCCCAGCACAGTGCCACAGGGTGGGCTCCCCTTAGCCATGTTTATCATGTGATTCTGAACTCCAGGCCATGGCTGATGTTACCAAGAGTGACTGTCCACACCTCAAATAGGGCCAGTTAACACCTTTTCTGCAAATGGTTTGGCATAAGGAACTTAAGAAATCAAGAGAGAGAGGACTCAGAAGCTGGGGATAATCGTGTTCTCACCTGAGCCATCTGGAGAGTGGAGAGACCACTGCAAGGACTGGGAGAATGAAGAACCAGGAAAGCCTGGCAGACAACCTGGGCTGTTGTTCCTCGGGTGCTGCGTATCTTGCTTTTGAGACAGGGTCCCTCCCTGGCATGGAGCCCGCCAATCCAGCCAGACTGGCTGGCCGGTAGGTACCAGAGATCCTCCTGTTTCCTCCCCAGGGTTGGGCTAGAAGCTTGCACCACCATTCTGGCTTTGTGTGTGGCTGCTGGCGATTGGTCCAGGTCTTCAGGCTTGTCCTGAAGGCAGCAACTTCACCAACTGAGCCATCACCCCTGCCCCAACGCCCTGAGCTGGCTTTTGAAAATGGGTTTGAAGCCTCTGATCCCTCCCTTCCTAGCAACTTCAAGGGAGTGAACATTTGCAAGCCTGTGTCCTCCTGGTCCATCTGGCTTCCTAGTCCTGCACCACACATCTCAGCCCAGATTTCTGGTCCTCATCTGCATCTCACTCCATCCCCAGAACCAGACCAGTGCCCTGGCCACAGTTAACTGTTCCATCAACTCGTGTCAGTTTGAGACAGAGAAAATCCAAAGCCGTCATTCCTCTGTGAGGTGTGTTCCTCAGAGTTAGTCGACTGCTCTTCCCTCCCTGGGCAAGGTTGTCCATAGTGTGTCCATGACCCCGCATAAGGCCAGGACCCAACCCCTGATGCAGTCAGCCCACAGCTTCCCAAGTTTTATTTTTATTAACCCAACTGGAAAATTGGACTTTGCTCAGGGCTGTGCTGCGAAACAGATGCTCGCGCTGGGCTCTGGTTTCCTAGATAAACACACTGCGATAATATGCATCTACCCGTGAAATGCTCTCTGTGGCGGCACGTGGCAGCTCTCCAGAAGAAAGAAAAACAGTGTCAACGCTAAATTCAAGGCTTCTCACTCCCCTTCCTGGCCAGAGGCTCCGCTGCAGGCTAACTCCCTCCAGACTGGCTCCCCTTGTCCTCTCCTGCCTCTGGCCAGGAATTTAACAGCTTCTAGAAAGAACACTAGGCTTTCCTCTGTTCTCATGTCTTGATCAAGGACCTTCCTCCGCTCTCCCACCATGCCCTTCGTGAACTCCGTCCCAGCACAAGGAGACACTATGTACTGCAGTTTGCCAGGTGCATCTGCCTCCTCCAGAGAAGCACGAAAGCTCCCTGAGGTTAGGAACAGAGCCTGGTACATGTTGTCATGCAGTGCGCAGAAGTGGCTCTGGCACAGAGAGGGCGGGCAGGGTGGCTGATGCTGCTGAGTGGGTGAACAGAAGTGAGTCACGTTAGCTGAAGCCAGCGAGGGAGGCATGAGATTCAAGAATGCGCCCTGGGTCTCCTCTAGCCCATGCTGGGTGTGGGGACCAAGGGATCACCACACATCCCAGCCCCCAAAGTACTGCCATCTATGAAAATAAATAAGGTGGCAAAATGAGGAGTTCTTTCCCTCAAGCTACCCCACTATCCTTGTCCAGACAGTCCCTGGAGAGACACCAGTGAGTGAAAGAAACTGTTAGCAAGAAACCAGCCATGGAGGGTGATCGCTATGAGAAAAATGCTGGTGCCCAGTGATCAAGAGTTCTTGTCCTGCATGTGCAAACCTTGGGAAAGAAGGAGTAGAGGAGGGGATGGGAAACCCATCCCCCATCAGCAGATGCAGCCCCTGGACCAGAGCAATAAACAGGGGAAAGGGGGAGAATGACCTGTGGCTTCTTCTCTCTAACTGTTCTGCAAGACATTAAGATCTGAGGACATCGGGTTATGATGCCAAACAGTCTTGCGTGAAATTGAGATTCCGAAAAGGCCAAGGAGCACAGAGAGGAAACGTGGGATCATGAGGGAGGTGACAAAAGCAAAGGGAACTCCTAGTCCCCCCTCCAAGGTCACTTGCCTAGGAACTGATGAGTGACGGGACGGGACATCGTACTCTGGTACCCTCTGGATTACTCGGGTGTATGTGAACCTGGTGGGAGGGTTACAGACACCCTCCAGTTTGGCACACCTGAGGATATACAAGCACCCACAGGATCACAGAGAGTATGGGAGAGTATCTGAGAGGCGCTCTGATATCCTTCAGAAACATTTGCTCCCTGACCTGGCTCACGTCCTGTCAGTGTCCGCTTGCTTATATTCTGGGCTCAGCTGCCCATGGTGGGAAGGGAAAATTTTGTCCTACTCTGCCCAGGGGCGAGGCTTGTTGTTGGGAGGGTGAGCACGAGGATTGCAATAGCTGCCAGCGAAATTACAACCCCGCCCGCTACTGTTACCAGAAATGTTCCCCTTTTCACCAACACAGCTCAGAACGTGGTGTCTGTGTTCTGAGGACAGTCACATCAGAGAAAGGCATGTACCCACTAACCCTCACCCAGCAGCCTTTGGCCTTAAATCTATGTCATTAGGTGGTGGGAAAGAGCCCGGATGTCATTCAGGGAGCATAGGAAGCATTCCGGCTCTTCAGTAAAAGCAATGACCAGAAAAGGCTTTAGATGATAAAATGTCATTTGCATATATATACATATAAATGTATGTATGTATGTATATATATGTGTATATATATATATTCGAGTTAAGTTGCAACCTGTTTTATGTGGAGAGAGAACTGAGTATTTTTTTTAAAAAATAAAGAAAATCTAGACTTTTAGTTTAAATTACATTTAAAAGACAGAAAATTGGCCCAAAGGTCATCTTCAGATATATGACAATGACATGGTTGTAGTGATCACAGTTCGGAGGACTCTGGGGAATGGCAATATTTCCTTTTGTTCTGACTAAGCAATTCTTTGGAAAGATCTGCAGATCCTGGAGAGAGAGCTCTGGGGTGCCCAGATGCCCAGGGGGCCCAGAGCCCTACTCAGCGACTTATATTAGCGTTAGAATTGCCTGGACCTCCCCCTGCTGACCGCAGCCCTGCGTGTCTGGGGACAGCTGCTGTGTTTAAGGAAACTTGGCATCTGGATGCACCTACACTTTTGCTCCACTGCGCCTTTCCTTTCCATCTCTTTTCTTTTTCTTTCTTTCTTTCTTTCTTTCTTTCTTTCTTTCTTTCTTTCTTTCTTTCTTTCTTTTTCTTTTCTTATTTGAGACAGGGTTTCTCTGTGTATCTCTGGCTGTCCTAGAACTCACTCTGTAGACCAGGCTGGCCTCAAACTCACAGAGATCCACCTGCCTCTGCCTTGGAATGTTGGGATTAAAGGCGTGCGCCATCACCACCCGACTTTTCTTTCTTTTTAACACTTTCCCCATCCCTATCCCCCCACCTAGCCATGAAATTTGCTGTTTATCCAGGCCATGTCTACCCTTATTTGGGGAATAGACTGCGAGACAAGACGACAGCTAAGGAAGGAGACACAGATGGGGTTGGTGAAAAACCAACCTCAAGAACTCCAGGGAACAGGAGCTGAGACTCAGACAGGCCGACAGGGTTCCGGAACAGGAGAGACATATAGAAGCAGAATCCAGAGCAAGGGGGACAGAGACACCAGGAGATTTCCGTGGGACAGTAACATGATCACAATGCCTTAGCCTACACAACAGCCCACGTTATAGAACCAAACCTGCTGGCCTTTTCCTTGAGATGTTCAGTGGTCCTTTCCACCCCAAGATTTTTGTTCTGTTTTGTTGTTGTTTTGATTGTTTATTTAGATAGGGTTTCTCTGTGTAGCCTTGACCGTACTGGAATTCAATGTGTAGCCAGGCTACTCCGACTCACAGATATCTGTACCTGAAGTGCTGGGGTTGGCAACCACGCCTGGCCAATAATATTCTCCCTCACAGCAGTCCCCTTATCATTGTTGTTCTTCCATGGTTTCAGTTACCTGTGCTCAACCCTGGTCCCCAGATATAAAGAAAAATTCCAGAATGAACAGTTCAGAATTTCTGAACGTTTGTCACCAGGTATTGTTCTAACTGTTCTCCTTCACTGCTGCTCTTGTCCAGGCCCTCTCCTTTAGTAATCAGACTTTGCAGTAGGCGTGTGTGTGTATATAGAGAGGGGGTGGTCAGTGCGATCTTCCGTTTAAAGCACCCACGAAATGTCTTAACCCTCTGGATAAGGGAGTGAGTCTGCTAAGTTTTGTTCTAAAACTTCTTTTGTTTGTTCTTTAGTGTTATTTCCACAGTCTATTTGAATATTTGTTTTTCTATATGTGTGGGAAAGCAATCCCAAGTAGGCATCTATTATACCTGAAATATTGAACTCCCCCCTTGGCCTCTCATCTGGAATACCACACCCATGGAGCCCAAGCTGCTCTGCACTCTCTACTGTGCTCTGTGGAAGAATCTGTCGAGCCCCATGCCAATCTTACAGTGTTTCAAACACTGCAACTTTATTGTGGATTTTGATATCAAATAAAGCAAATTCCTCTTTGTCAAAATGTTCTTGGCTGGGCTTGTTAACTTTCTATCCAGATGAACTCCAGATCGGCGGTCATAAGAAGTTCAGAACACATCAAATACCTTGTTTCTGAATGTTCCTCCTTTTCCAGTTACTGATCGAATTCTTCTTCCCCACCCCCACCCGCATTTCCTCTGGGCATCAGCAAGGCCCTCCCATCACTTTGAAAACTGGATGCTGACAAACTCCATTTGATAGATAAAATTAGAAACATGTAAAGAAGCTATTCTCGGGGTCTGATTAGAGTTAATCATTTTTAAAATATGTACTTTACTGTTAATTATATCTATGTGTGTGAGCGTGTGCACATGAGTGCTGGTGCCTGCCAAGACCAGAGGCCCTGGTTTGCCCAGACCTGCAATTATAGGCAGCTTTGAGCTGTCTAACCTGGGTGCTGGAAATTGAACTAGGCCTTCTGGAAGATCAGCATGCAGTCTTAACCACTGAACCATCTCTATAACCCCAATAATCTTTTTTCTTATGGAAAAAGAGACTAGCCTGGCATGGAGGTACTCTTTAACAGGGCACTCTAGAGGCAGAGGTAGGCAGATCTCTGTCCTTTCAGGGTCATCCTGGTGTAAATGGCTAGTTTCAGGTGAACCAGGGCTATCCAGTGAGACACTGTCTTGGAGATGTTGACTAGAGGTAGCCAGCGCCCCCAGTCCTCAAGCCCTCCTGCTTCCCATTGCCAGTGAGCATCTGATGTGCAGTCAACATGATAAGCACCTGTGAGCTCAGATGGGGCCACTGACCAAATAGAGCATCATGAGCTTCATGAGACCCGAGTCCCAGCCAAGGACGCTTCCTAAGGCAAAGTGTACTTTGTGAGGCATGTGTTAAGGTGAAGGAGCCTCTCTTGGCAGCAGCTGGCCTGGCCACATGTTTCTTACAGACTGCGGTGCTGATGCTCCACCCCATTAAGAGAAACAACGGATAACTTCACGGGCTTTCAAACCTCTCTTCTTCCTGTCTGCAGGAAGTTTCCCACGCACTCTGTTATTATTCAGGGTGTTTACAATGTCAGGACAGGCCTCTGTTTCCTGCTTGATTTCTCTCTTTTACCTGACTCATGCTAGACTGCTGGCTACGGACATGATGGTCCTAATTCTGGGTTTTCTGAGACAGCTAGATTTCAAATATTCTGAACTTTAGCCTTAAGCCATTAAAAATACTCGGAATTCTAAGGTTTCCATGCCCAACTAACCCCTCCCATGTTGCATTAACACTGGGAAATAGCCCAAAACAATTTTGTAAGATGATGTGTCCTTAAATTTGGTTCTAAAACATTCCTAAACCATGACAAACACATCCCTCGACTGTTTCTAACTAATCACTCCAGCTCTTGTATTTAGCCAAAGGAATTCTTTATTTGGACTGTGTATTCCTTTTTATACATCATGTCTATTAAAAATAAAACTTGAATTGAAACTTCCTTATTACAAAATGAATTGAAGGGAAGGAGGGGAGGGAAGCGAGAGAAGTGGTAGGGGGAAGAGGGAGGAAAGGAGTGGAAAGGGGTAAGGAGAGGAGAGGAGAGGAGAGGAGAGGAGAGAGAGAGAGAGAGAGAGAGAGAGAGAGAGAGAGAGAGAGAGAGAAGCATTTTCAGCACACAAGGACACAAGGTGGCTGGTGGGGACATTGTAGCCCTTGCTGGAAGTATGGAGCTGTCCATAAGGGAGGTGCTGACAATTTGCTGGAGTTGAACAGGGGCTGCCCTCCAGGGTCCTGAAAGAGTCCCTTCTACACCCCCAGGACCATATTTTTAGAAAAATATAAAGTACTGTGAAAATCTTCCTCAACTTGCAGAAGCCCCATCATGTAGCAAACAGGCCTCCAGAGTTCTCTGTATCTTTTCCACACCACCCAAACCCCACATAGGGTCAGCCCACACGGATTCCTCTGAACACTCTGCAATGCATGCTCTAGATGCTTCTAAAGGGTCTAGGAGTTCCTATAGATGTTCACTCTGAATCTAGTAGGAAAACAGTACCAGCTGCTCGAAGATGGAGGGGATGTGTTCCTAATCTCTCTGCACTTCCTGATGGCCTCAATATTGTCCCATTTCCATGTCAAGTCTAAGGACGTGAGAACCCAACTTTCTTCCCTCCTTACTCACAAATGTCTAATGAGGAAAAGATTACTTTTTAGAAGGGGGACTGGTGCAGGATAATTGTCTATATTCTGTCAATTATGTTTTTAATAAATGCTGGTTGGCTAGTAGCGAGGCAGGAAGTATGGACAGGACAACCAGACATGAAGTAGAGGCGAGTCAATGAGAACAGGAGAATTCTAGGAAGGAAGAAGCCCATTCCTCCCCAGTTCTGTCCCAACCACAGAAAAAGGAAGATGTGATTTCCCCACTGAAAGAGGTACTGAGCCATGTGGCTGACATAGATAAGAATAATGGGTTAATATAAGGTATAAGAGTTAATAAGAAGCCTGAGCTAATAGGTCAATCAGTTCATAATTAATATAGACCTCTATGTGGTTTCTTCGGGGGATAAATGGCTGTGGGACCTGATGGGAGGACAGAAACCAGGCAGGACAGAAACCCAGACAACAGAGGACAATTGATCAACTTAGATGTTTGTGATAGGGTAGCTCTAAACAAGCTATTCTTCCCTCTAGGTTTGATATTCTCATAAGCAAGGCAACAAATTCCAGGGACTCAGGCTGCCTCCTGCCTTCCTGTTCTCAGCCCTATGTTTCCCTGTCCTCAGTGCTATGCCTCCTTATCCTCAGCCCTATGCCTCCCTTTAGCCCTATGTCTCTGATCAGGTCAGCAACAGCCTGCCACTCAAGGTCCCAGCACTGAAGACTCCGAGTGTAAACTCTGCAGCGGAGTCTAGGAATGGAAAAACCATAAGTAAAGGTATTGGTTGAACCTAAAGACCTTGGCTAAGGACAATTTAGGATGTACAAAAGTAACAAAAGCAGAGAGACCCCAAATGTTGTAGAAAATTTAGAAGCATTGATTTCCCCCTTTTATATTTTTATTTTTATGAAAGCATTATATAGTTATTATAAGTATTTAAGCTATGTTAAAACATGCAAAGAAAAAATCTTGAATCTTCAATATAACAACACCCCCAAAATAATCATAGTTGATGTAATAAACCTTACTGCAGGGTTCTTCCTTATGTGTACAGACAAGTAGGTAGGTGACCAAGAAAGAAAAAGCAGGTAATGCATCATGGACAGATGGATGGGTGGACAGAGGCTGCATTGATGGATATATGAATGATTTGATGGATGAATAGAAGAAATCATAAAGAGGTCATACTTTAATGTTTTCATTCTTATTTTATGTACATTGGTGTTTTGCCTGGGGTGTTGGGTCCCCTGTAACTGAAGTTATGAGCTGTCATATGGTTGCTGGGAATTGAACTCAGGTCCTCTGGAAGAGTTAATTTTTTTGCATAAGGTAATATCAGTTTATCTTTTATTTATCAGATTAAAAACACTAAGGCAATGGAATTTCTTAACTTTATGTCTTTCCCACAATAAGTATTTCTTAGCCAGATATGGTAATGTCCACCTGTGATTTTGACCCTTTGGAGGCTGAAGCAGAAGGATGGAAGTTGGAGACCAGCTTGGGCTACATGGTGAGAACTTGTCTCAAAACAAAACAACAAGAAAAAAATGTATTGAAAATATTATTTAGAGACTAAAACCCCTTCTTATCTTATTACAATTCAGTTTTAGGTAATGTCAACCAGGAAACCCCTCTTATACTGTCTCCCACCTCCCCTCCTCCACTTCCCAAATATCGTCTCTAAGGCATTTCTTTCCTATTTTTGTCTCTTCATGGGAGTCACTTCCAGGGCATGCATTTGGGATTAAATGGTGCCTATAACAGAGATGTGATGGCATGGATATGCAATAAAAACCAAAGAATACCAATAAAAAAGACCATCTTAAAATGTCATTTGGTTATATAAACATAATAATAAATTCAACTATTTATACGGATCACTGACCCAGTGTGCCTAATTACTCTGAGTCACAGGGATTGTTACGTAGGATTATCTTCAAATATCAGAGTTTTGTTTTGTTTTGTTTTAATGAAATTAAGTGAGCAGACAACCTGGGTAATCTCCAAAGGTCATACAGTATGACGACATTTGAAATCAATCTCCCAATAGATCCCCTTGGGGAATCCCCACTAGAGATGAGAACAGACTGACCGAGCACTGTGCCAACCATACTGAGAACTCACTGCCCATCAGACACATGGTTGAAACCCTTACATACAGTGACCCATTTACCCAGCATTCTGATGAGAGACTTATTAGCTTCCCAATTTTAAACATGAGGAAACAGACAGTGGTCAAGGACTGATCAAGGTCTCATAGTTACTGAAATCCCAGACCTTTTCAGTGAGTTTCAGAGACAGAAACTATTAGCTTGAAGGCAAGGGAGGGTTGTTTTATGTGGGAGCATGTATCTATGGCTGTATGCACTTGTGTGTGCATGGCTAGTGCTAATATTTGTTGGTCTGACTCAAACATAAATTCACATTAATTCCTGCTAGCCTGACTCAAGGATTTCCCTCTCTCTACCTTGCCTGTGCTGGGATCACAAGACATAAGCTACTGCACTCAGATTTTTTTTTTAAATATAATTTTTTTATTGAAAAAAAAAAAGATTTCCGCCTCCTCCCCGCCTCCCATTTCCCTCCCCGTCTCCCTTTTCTCCCCTCCTCCCTCTCCTCTCCCCCTCCTGACTGGGGCAAGAAGGTAGCTCAGAGTCATTTTGATTTGCATTACCCTGATGGCTAAGGATATTGAGCATTTCCTTAAGTGTCTTTCTGCCATTTGAGATTCTTTTGTTGAGAATTCTCTGTTTAGATATGTATTTCATTTTAATTGGATTATTTGGTATTTTGATATCTAGTTTCTTGACTTCTTAATGCATTTTTGAGATCAGCTCTCTGTCCCATGTGGGGTTGGTAAAGATCTTTTCCTATTCATTTGGCTACCATTTTGTCTTATTGACTGTGTCTTTTGCCCTACAAAAGCTTCTTAGTTTCATGAGGTTCCATTTACTTATTGTTGCTCTCAGTGTCTGTGCTCTTGGTGGTATATTTAGGAAATAGTCTCCTATGTCCATGCATTCAAGGCAACTTCCCACTTTCTCTTCTATGAGGTTCAGTGTGACTGAATTTATGTTCAAGTCTTTGATTCATTTTTGAGTTTTGTGCATGGGGAGAGATAAGGAATGGAGTTTTCATAGCCTTATTGTTTAGTAAATACCATCTTTCTAATCCCTTGAAAGTGTACAACAGCTTTATCCGTTTTTTCATCTATATAATATAATGCAAACTGTAAGCCAGTCCAAGTCTAATGATAACCTACCATATTTTCTTCCTTCTACCTCTTCATGCTAGATATTCATACTGAGATACCATGCCCCCTTGCAATGTAATGTTGTGCATAACATCTTCAGTAGGTAGCACCTGATGAAATTTCATTCAAGAGCCAGAAATGTGAGTAAACTAATTTAGAAGTTTTTACTGCATTGATATAACACCAATAAAAAACAAACCAAAAAAATCCTAAAGAATTTGACTTTGAGGATGGGACCAGACAATGAGAAGCAGAAAAAAATAACTTAGGGGTATTTTAATAGAGGTTAAAGAATACAGAACTAGAGGCTAGAAGGATGTTATTATGTAACCTGTAACACCAGCATATTTAGCAAAGCAATTGCCTGCAGTAATATGAAAAAGAAAAAGCATAGTGAATTTGTAAGCATACAAAGCGACTGAAAGAGATTTTACAAAGCAAGTGATTTTTTTTTAAAAAAAAAACAATATCTGAGAGATGCAGGCACAGAAAAATAAATTAGTTGGAGCTGTTCAACTGTTTTGCGAAATTTACAGGACACATAGACGAAGTAGGAGAATTTTTTTTTTCTTCTAAAGTGTGCTTATGGTAAAATATTAGTT
>NW_026068022.1:1936308-2021278 GCF_014885135.2 Alexandromys fortis
AAAAAAGTGTGTGCTGGAGAGTTGGACTTGGGACTTCAAGCTTGTGCGACAAGTGTCTACTCCACCTCAAGAGCTGGAATTCACTTTCCTTGGCTGCAATCATTACTGGCTGTGCAGCCTTGAGTTAGGCACACATACTCTCTGGGCCACTGTACCCTCAGCAAACAAGAGACTAATAAGGGCTTCCTTTCTGTCACCAGGACTTCACTGAGTCTGCCTGGGAAAGAGCTTGGTAAATGGTGTCATCATCTCCTTCCCTCCAGAACTCTCTGGGCAGAGCCAGCAGCCTCGGTTGGAACTCAGTCAGGAATCAGCCCCCACCCGCCCCCGTTGATGAGAAAAACACCACCCGAAGTCACAAAAACAAAACAGTTTTCTCTCCAGAAGAGAGAAGGGGAGGACGGCAGTTCCGATGGCCGTGAACCTTCACCAAGTTCAGGTTCAGAGTGAAGTCTACCCAGATACTTACTATTTGTTCACACGATTCATTCTCAAACTGTTATTTGAGAGCAGAAGTCATTTCCTCCAGGCACGACCAAGACAACCGCTGGCTATCGTCTGCATTCTTTTGGTCAAGCTTTTCTCTGCAGCCCCAGAGCAGATAGATACTCTAGGCAATATTGAGCCGCCAACCTGCCTCTATGAATATGACACCTGAAAGGCCAAGGCCAGAGAAGGGTTCGTTGGAAGCCTGAAGAAGGAGGCCACAGGCCAGTACTAAGAAAGCACAAAGCTCTGAAGACAGAGGAGTTTATTTCTGGCCCCAGCTCAAAGCCAAGACCTTGGATGAGTCGCCTGTCCTCTAGGCAGAGGAGCAGCTTGTTTTCCCATCTACAACACACAGGCTTCCTGGATGCTCTCCCAAGGCCTTGCTAACTCTTCCTTGTGCTATTCTGGGAGAGGTGCAGCACTGACATGATAGCTGTGATTTATCTGGGAGACTTTTCAGAGAAAGGAATCCAACAAGAACCTAGGGACCACAGACTAAGACAAACTGGAATATGAGAAGCCTTGGCCAAAAGGGCAAAGAGACAGAACTAGGGTGACTGGTTTATAGGGCAAAGGGAAGAAGATGGTTCTGGGGTTCCGATGCAAGGTACACCAAGAGAAGGGAAGGAAGCTGCCTGAACCCAAGCTCAACAAGCCAATGTCTCCCCTGGTGCAGAATTGCAACCTAGGAGCATAATACAGAAGCCTGTTGTCTCTAACCAAAGGAAGGAATGAAGGGAATGAGTGAGTCTATAATAGGGGTCACGATTGATTGATTGATTGATTGATTGATTGATTGATTGATTGATTTGGGTGTATGTGTGTGTGTTCACATGCATGCAAGTATGTGTGAAGGCTGGTGGCTGATTTGGGTATCTTCCTCAATCCCTCAATTGCTTCCCACTTTATTTTTGAGACATGTGTATTAGTTACTTTGCTGTTGCTGTGATAAAATACCATGACCAAAAGCAACTAAGAGGAGGAAAAGGTCTAGGTTAGCTCCCAGTTACGGAGAGATGGAATCTCATAGCATGGCAAATGTATCACATTTTCATGTACACGAAAGGAAATGGGTAGGGCAATAAACTATCAAGGCCTGCCCCTCCAGGGGCATACTTCCTCCAGCAAGACACCACCTCCAAAAGATTCCATAATCTCCCCAAAACAGCACCACCAATTGGAGACCAAGTGTTCAAATAAGTGAGACTATGGGGATCATTTTTCCCTTAAACCACCACATAGGCTGTCGCTCACTGATTGATCCAGCTCATCTGGCTAGTTAGCAAGACCCGTTGCTGGCATTACAGATGAACCCCACCAAGCCCTGCTTTTTACAAGTGCTGGAGATCCAGTCCCAGGCCCTCAGGTTTGCACACCAAGCACTTTACTGAGTGAAGCATCTTCCTAGCCCAAAGGGTTAGCATGGCAAAAGGTGTGTAGGGGATGGGTTTCATCTCTAGTCTAGGGGTTTGAAAAGCTAGACTGGACAGAAGAGGGACCATTAAATACATTTCAGAGGATTGGAAAGGATTAAGCGCTCCCAAAGTTCTGGCAATCACATGTTTCTCAGGTTTCCATGTCTCTGAGATGAGGTCTGGGCCTCTAAAGATCTTTCTCTTGTCAAGGAGCAAGACTAAGAACCATATCACCCTCCCAGCTGCCCAGCTCATCCCCCAAGTCCTTCCACCTTTCAGGAGTAGTCTAGACTCCTAACTCAGTCCCAAGCTATTCTCAAGCCTCAGGAAGGGGCTGCCTTGGAGAGCCTGGAAGCCAGCAGGCGAGGCCCAGGAGAAGGAGAACAGAGGCCTCTTGCTGTAAGCTCTCAGGGTCTCAGGCTGGTTTCCCTCACTGACTTCCTGTACTTTGCTACAGTTTTAGTGTGTAGCCCAGAGAGACAGCCAGAAGAAAGCTCTTTGGGGATTTCTCCTTAACCCAGGAATGATGCCCACAATGCCACTGGGTCCCACTTATTACCGGAATTGCTGGGGTCACTGGGGTCAGATCACCGGGGTCAGAGCCTGGGCTGGCAGCCCTAACGAGCTAGGATCAGCTACCCATCTTCAACAGGCCAAGTGTGCAGACAAAATGCAGTGAAATGTGGAGGGAAGTGCATCCGACTGCAGCTGGGAACAGAGGCAGTAAAGTGGTCCAGGGACCAGCCTAACCCATCATCAGGGTACTGGCATGTGGCTATGGGCACTGTAACTAAGGAATCCTGGTCAAGCTGCAGTCTATTATTGTTTCAACTCCAGGCTGTCCTGCTGACAAGAAGTCACCCTCATGTGACATCTCTTCCTGACTGGCACCAGGAGTTGGTCTTTCCTTTCTCCAACATGAGATTCCTGGGGAAATTCCAATTCCCTGAGGCCCATTGTTAAAGTAGTGTGATAGCCAACATGAGGGGCACACACCTGTCTCAGTACTGAGCAGATAGAGGCAGGGGGCTCCAAAGTTCAAGGTTATTCTCAGTTACAGAGCAAGTTTGAGGCCAGTCTGGACCACATGAGACAACATAACAAAATAAACACGTGCTGGGTTTACCTCGTTTCGATCTCAAAGAGTTTCCTCCTGTGAATGAAGCTGTCAGGCAGTTTTAGGAAGAGCAGTGTTTAGTTTTAGGGACTGTAAAACTCCTCCTGGCCCTCAGTCAGCTTGGCTCATTAGTTATCTGCGACATCCTTGTCTGACATGCCTCTAGGAAAGTATGAATCTTGCAGGGACTTTTGGCTGCATCGTTTGTGTCGAAGTTTCTCTACTCCTGGGCACCACAGGAAAGGCAAACCAGAAGCCCCAGGGACGACCTCTTTGCCTCTTGTGCCCCTTAGTTTTCTACCTTCCTCTCCTGCCACTATTACAATAGGCATTTCCCTTCCACAATCCCATTTACTAGATGATGGCGATTCTCCAGGTATCCTCATTTTATCTGTTAACATCTACTTGTGGTAAAAACTCACACGTACAATATAGCATTTATCAACGTAGGGCTGGTGAAATGGTTCATCAAAGAAAGACTCCAGCCACCGAGCCTGGTGACTGAGTTCCATCCCAAGGCCCATATGATGGAAGGAGACTATCACCACCATAAAGTGGTCCTCTGAACTACACAATTGGTGTAGGAGGGTCATCTGTCTATGTGTGACTTTCATTGGTTAATAAAGAAACTGCCTTGGCCTTTTGATAGGACAGCATCTTAGATAGGTGGAGTAGACCTAACAGAATTCTGGGAGAAAGAAAGCAGAGTCAGGTAGACGCCATGCTTCTCCTACCCAAGACAGATGGTGGTTAGACTCATGCCAGTAAGCCACAGTCAAGTGGCGATACACATTAATAGAAATGGGTTAATAAGATGTGAGAGTTAGCCAGTAAGAGGCTGGAGCTAATAAGCCAGGTAGTGTTTAACTGAATACAATTTGTGTGTTGTTATTTCGGGTGTAAATCTAGCTGTGCGGGAGCCAGGTGGGTTGAAAAGCAGGCCTGCAGCTCCTTTTACAAGCGGCACCCATCACAACACACAACAAAACTGTCGTAGCCATTTTTTTTACTTTTTTGATTTTTATTGAGTTTTGCATAATCCACTCCAATCCCACTCATCTCTCTGTTCCTTTGTGTCCATCCTTCATCCTTGCAACCTCCCCCAAAAGAAAACAAAACAGTAAAAATGAAACAAAAATTAAAAAGGAAAAACAAACAAAAAACCCCAACTCACTGTGGAGTAGACATTTTTAAAAGCAGAATTAAGTATTCTCATATTGTCATTCATCATACCTCCTTTCTGAAACTGCCTAAAAGTCTTAAAGCGACAGGATCACCTTTTTTGATTAGACTGATTCCAGAAATTCTACTACTCTTTGCTCCCGCATAGAACTGTGTAGAGCTGAAGAATGGGAGGTTCGTGTTTGGCCTTAAATGCACCCCACTAATGGCCATTATAAATCACCCATACATTTGCTGACTCTGCGGATAAAATCAGACCAGTGCCCTCAGCCAAGAGCCTTGGGCCCAGCAGTGCCAAGGGCTTCTTTCCAGGAGACCTGCCCAGCAAAGGGATTGTACAACATAACACAAGTTAGATGATCCAAGTCAGAAGGAGGCACAAGAAGATTGTGCCTTTCCTGGTGCCTTCCCTGGTGGCTGCCATCTACCTGTGTGGCCCCCTAATTCCACTTTGGAAAAAGCAAGTTATATAATGCTTGACTCCTCACCTGTGAAATTCAAATAATATCCACTTTACAAAGTTTCCAAAATATCATATGCCATTTACTTCAGAGTCAGATGTAGACTAGCTACTTTCTCTTAAGTTTGGTTTTTCAAATGTATTTATATTTTAAATCATTCACTATTTCATCATGCCTACTTTTCTACCATGAAGTAATTCGATTGACAACATCAATATATTTACAACATACAACATGATGTTTGATCTAAGGGTGTGTTGTGGAACGACTCCATCAAAGCGATTTACATACCCTTTTCTTCACATATTTACCTTTCCTTTTTAATGTGAAAACTCTCCTCCCGTCAGCTGAAATTACTGTATTATAATACACTAGGCCTCTTGAACATCAGGTATAACTGGAGAAAAGAGAAAGTATTTTTTTGAAACAGACTCTCACTGTGTAGCCCTGGCTGACCTGAAACTATGTAAAACGGTCTGACTTGAACTCACAGAGATCCACCTTCCCCTTCCTCCAAAGTGCTGGGATGAAAGGAACGTGCCATCACACCCCACTGTCACTGACCCATGTCTGTCTGTCCTCGCCATGGTAAGTGCTTAAGCAGTGGAGAGGTAGTGCTCACGGTTATGTCTAGGTGATGTGTTTCCCTATCTTCTGCAAACCTCCAAGCATAACTGAGGGGGTCTGGGCAATAATTCAGGGTTCTCCAGATCACACTGCCCCCTTAACATGGTCTCCAGTGGAAGGCATCCCACGGGTCATCTTTGCTGGTAGTGGAAATATGCGTCTCTATGCAGCTCTAGTTTCTGAGGTTGGTCCTCCCTGTCAGCCCCACCGCTGGCACATGAGACTCTGGTGATGTCATGTAGGCTCTATCCCTGTGTGTCACACCCAGCAAGGCTCAGGGAATGTGGCTGCTGTGCCAACATTTCACATTCTTTATAAACTGGCTTCATCTCGTTCTAGAAACCCCTGAAGCACAGAGCAGGACTGAGCAAGTCCATTGACTCACCTTGGAGCTGCTGAGGCTGTAGCTCGATTGGTGGAGCTTTTGCCTACATGCACAAGGCCTTGGGTTCTCGCCACATCATGGCATAAATCAAGTATGGTGACACAACCCTGAACCCCCAACATTCAGGTAGATGCAGGAGGATCAGAATACAGGATCCCAACATGTAGGAGGATCAGAAGTTTGAGGATATCCTTGGCTACAGAAGCAATTTCAAGGCCAGCTGGTCCCCGTGAGACCTTAAGGTATTTTTTTAAGGTATAGAACTGAAATGTGTTTTTACTGGTTCCGTTTTCTACTGGGAGAAGTGACGTCCCCCAACAGCTATTCACAAGGGCTTCTGGGAAACCTGGCCTTTGGAACTACCAACTATGTCAAGGAGCCTAAGTCTATCCCAGAACAAGGGGTCCATCTGGGCTAAAAGGACACTTGTCATCACTATCCTACCACATTTTGATGTCCCAAACATACTCTCCCAGCCACATTGCCTGAATTAGTTGTTAATTGCCACGTAATGGTTTCTTCTAAACTCGGTAGCTTAGAACAACACCTGTTTACTGTGGAGTCAGGAATTCAGGAGTTGCTTAGCAGAGTTGGCTAGCCCATGGTCTCTCTCAAGATTATCATCAAGGATTAGACAAGGTTAGAATCATCAGAAGTTGGTTTGGATCAGGAACTCCTATCTCAAGATCCTTCGCGTGACTTCTGGTGACATGACTCTTCACAGAGCAAATCATCCAAGGTGGAAAGAATGACCAAGACCAAAATCAATGCCTTTCACCTAATCTTGGAAGCCACACACCACCACAGGTGTCATAGCCATCACACAAGACCATCCTACCAGGTGAGAGGCAGGTATCCACAGAGTGTGGATAAGGAAGCAGAGATGACAGGAACCACATTGGCCACTGGCCACCACACACTCTCCGCTGCCAGTCTCCAGTCCTGCTTGAGAGGAGCCTACATTTCCCCCCGCTGTCCAAGAAGGGATTTTAAAGGTCTCAAGAATGGAACTAAGCACAACCAATGTAGCCCAGGGGCCCAAGGATGTGTGCTTGAAGGATGATAAGCAGACTTTTAAAAAAAAAAAAGTGGGTGGGAAGAGCTAGGGAAGATAGCCCAGTGAATAAAACACGTGCCACACAAACCTGAGGACCAGGGTATTGATCCTCAATGACCACATAAAGTCAGGAAGGTGTTGGGATTGCCTATAATCCCAGCACTCAGGAGGCAGAGGCAGGATCCCCCAGGGAAAGCTGTATAGCTAGATTAGTAAGAATTAGCAGTTCCTGATTCAGGGAGAGACTCTGCCTCAGGAGAGAAGGTGGAGAGCAACTGAGGAAGAAACTTGACAGAAGTTTGGGGCCTCCATGTTCACCTACACATACACAAGCAAAAGGAAAAAAGAGGGAAGAAGGGAGAGAAGGACAGAAGAAGGAGGGAGGGGAAGGAAAGGGACAAAGAAAGGAAAGGAGGGAGGGAGGAAGTCACTAGAGGGCACAGAACCTTGAAGAAAGAAAATCAGCATGATTTGGGGAATAGACAGGAGCCCCAGCTCTGAAGTGCCAGTGTAGCTAGAAACAGGGGTTTTAGGACAGAAGAGGGGAATTTCCCTCATGCTCCCTGTCCACACTCGGGGTCTGTTCCACTTTTCACTGGAGAGCAGCTGCCATCTTGAACACCGTCACACTGTTGGCAGACAGAGAGCCTCGTGGAAGGCCCTGCACTGGCGATGAAATGCCCAAGCCCAGAAATGATGTATGTCCTCCCATGCACAATCCACAGGCTGTAAATTATCACTCCATCTCCAGCCAGCCACGGGGAGCCAAGAAGCACAATCCTATCACGTGCCTGGGAGAGGAGAAAACTGGAAATATTTGGCAAACAGTGCAGGGCTGGCCAAGTTCAGACCTTCTCCAGGACCTTTAGTGACCTTCAGTCGGTTCCTGGCTTGTTTCTTTAGCTTAAGAGCAACAAACTGTAGAAAGGTGGAGGGGTTAAGGCTGGATTCTGGGATTTAAACCCCAGGTAGGAAGAGACTTTTGCAAGGCTGTACTAAAGAAACAGTAAGTAAATGAATAAATATTAAAACTCTGGCACTTATTGCCTCCCCAGTCAGTTTCTACTGCCTCCTCACGTGCCAGTCCAAAGAGCCAAGATTGCTTGGATCCTCTGCCTCAAGTTTGGGGCCCTCCCTCACCTTCCCTCACTCCCTACACTGCACCCCACCCTCACCTCACCACAGGGAAGAGTTCATGGGCTTGAGGCCATGTGTCCACTCAGTTTCATCTTCTAAAGCACCAGCCAATCCCCTGGGGCCCTTAAAGGCACCTCCACCCACTTCACAGGAATGAGCAAACCTCTAGCCATAACCTGACCACTGACCACGGTTCTTAATAGGCCCTTCTGGGCCAAGTTTGCACCAACCTGCTGAACTCAATTCTCTCCCTTTTGAGTAGAAGGTCAACTCCTAGTCATCTCAAGTGCTTCCACACACTACTTGGCCCAACCTCTCTCTCTCTCTCTCTCTCTCTCTCTCTCTCTCTCTCTCTCTCTCTCTCTCTCTCTCTCTCTCTCTCTCTCACAACCAAACCAAAGCATCCATCCCCCGCCTCCTTGTAAAACCCCTTCAAACCTGCTGCTCTTGGGAAACTCCTACTCTTCAGCCCATCTCTAAGCAGTGAACTGGGGAAGTGTATCCTAGTCCCAGTGTTTGTGGCTGTGAGAAGCCATGACCAGGACACACATGGTGGCCAGGGGCAGGCCAAGGCTGCAGAAGGCTAGAGACGGAAGTCCAGCTGGAAGAGCTCCTGCAGGAAGTGGGAGGGGCTTAGGGAGAACCGCCATCTGCCAAGGAAATCCCCTCCCCTGGGTTCACTCAGAGGCCAGTTTAGGTTGAAGCAAAGATGCTGGGGTGCAGGCAGGGAAGCCAGACTCAAGGAGAGACAGAAATGCCAGAGACAACACTGTGAGAGGCAAGAAGAAAGCCAGGAACCGACTGAAGGTCACTAAAGGTCCTGGAGAAGGTCTGAACTTGGCCAGCCCTGCCTTCTCCAGTCCAGGAGAGGGGAGAGGAATTTATTGGGAAGGGGATAAAGAAGAAAAGCTACTCGGTTCTTTTTATGAGCTCATCAAAACTCTGATAACAAGACCTGTCAGGAACAGCACACACACAGGAAGCAGCAGGGGAAAGCGGAACAATAACAAGGTCAATAAATATGTGGAAAAGAAATGCCCATGGTAGTGAGATGGAGCTTCCTCTGGGGATTAAAATTGAAAAGCATGGACTGAGGATATGGCTCAGTTGATTAAAATTAAAATTAAACAACTTGGGCTGGGGATGTGGCTCAGTGTTCACCCAGCATCCACAAAGCCCTGGGTCAGGTTGACGGCATCACATACACCCAGCATGGTAGCACAGGCCAAAACTTGAGAGGTGAAACCAGAAGGATCACAAGTTCAAGACCATCCTGGGATACATGAGTTTTTTTTTGTCAAAAGTGGGGTAGGGGCTGGAGCGCTCAGCTGGTAAGTGCTTGCAACACTAGCTTGAGGACCAGAACTGGATCTCCAGCACCTCTGTAAAAGAGCAGAATAATCGCAGCACTAGAGGGATGGGTACAAGCAGTTCCCTGGAGCTCAGTGCCAGCCGGCTTAGACTAACTGGTAAGCCCTGTCTCAAAAACCAAGGTGGGAGCTATACAGAGATGGCTCCAGAGTTAAAAGCACTGGCTGCTCTGCTACAGCATTCACATGGCAGCTCGGAACCATCCTGAAGTCTAGTTCCAGGGAATATGATGCCCCCTTCTGGCCTCTGCAGGCACCAGGAACACAGATGATGCGTAGGCATACATGAAGGCAAAATACTCATATACATAAAAAAATAAAATAATCATACAAAATAATAACAAGATGGATGGTGCCTAAGAAAAGACACTGAAGGTTGATCTCTGACTTTCATACATATTCACACACACATGCATACATAGAACTGCAGAGAGAGAGAGAGAGAGAGAGAGAGAGAGCTCATTGGTAAGAAAGCAAATCACTCAGACCCACAATGTGAAAAACGTTGGCTTAAAATCCACATTGATTTCCATTTGTTTCATTGTTTTACTTTTAAATTATACTGAGGATAGACCAGTATCTCTTAACATAATAAAAAGTAGTATTTTATCAATAATAATAGTAGTAGTGTTTTATCCAAAATTAAAATACAATGAAAAAGAAAAATTATAATTGGTTCATAAAATCAGTAACTCAAATGGATATTCAGTTTTGCTGTTATTCTTTAACATTGCTCTAGAAATTAAGCCCAATGCAGTAAAAGAAAATGCAAAATAAACAAGATGTATTAAGAAAAAGACTATAAATCAGACCTTAGTTATCAATGCTATATATTAAAATTCCAGTGAAATAAATTCTAAATATAAATTAATCATTAAGGAGAGCTTTAAGACTTACTAAGGATAGAATAAATGTGAATTAAAACAATTAACAGGACAAAATGCTAACAATCAAAAGGCTTGAACCATGATAAAGATGTGGGTTAGTAAGCAGCCTCACACACTGCTGATGGTATCTTAGAGGGAAAGCCAGCTATCTTTCTTATGCTCCCATAATTCTCTGCAGATACTAGCTAAGTGCCCTACAAGTTAACTTAATTCTGAGAGTAGATATCCAAAGTTAGTGCACACTCCACAGGCTAAGAGCTTAACCCTCAAGACTGGCCCCCTCTTCAGATACCAGTTATAGGCAGTTTGCCTCTGTGTCAATCAGCTATGGATTGGGAATTCCCACAATTCTCTGCTTCTTTTCTATAATTTGTTGGAGTGACTGAAGAAACTCAAAGCAGTACATTTACTGGCTTATAATTTACAGATGTAACAAAGGAGACAAGTGGTGTTGTGGGATAATGCTCTTGTACACTGTAAAGATTTGTTACTTGTATTAGTTTAATAAAATGTTGATTGGCCAGTATCCAGGCAGGAACTAAAGGCAGGTCAACCAGACAAAAAAAAAATCTGAAAAGAGGAAAGACAGAGAGTCAGTCACCAGCCAGATACAGAGAAGCAAGATGAAAATGTCTTATTGAGAAAAGGTACCAAGTCACGTGGCTAAACATAGATAAGAGGTATGGGGTAATTTAAGGTGTAAGAGCTAGTAAATAATAAGCCTGAGCTAATAGACCAAATAGTTTATAATTAATATAAGCCTCTGTGTGTTTTTTGGGTACTGAACAGCTGTGAGACCATGTGGGAGAGAAACTTCTGTCAACAAATGGTGCCCATTGTGGGGCAACTATATCCACATAAAACCCTAAGAGAACTTGGGAAGGGATTCTAGACATGAAAGAACCAGTGTTTTCTCAGGTGGGCTCTGTTTGCTAGAGGCAAGCAGAGGTGCGGCTCTTTAAGAAAGGCTTCCTGACTCAGCAGTAGTAAAACCACATGGCAGCTCTTTTAAGAGCCCCTGCCACCAAACACTTAAATTGTATTTATGAGAAGCCAACAGTATTCTTCTTGGTGGTGGCATAGATCTAGAAACCTTGCAGAGTTGTGGCAATAAATATGGCTCCTGCCAGTACTTCTACCATGAAGCTAGACTTGCAGGAAGCCATGGAATGGGCAAAGCAATCAGCCAAAGCTGTCATTTTAATCCTAGTCATGCTGCTAGTCATGTGCTCAGAAAAAGAGATATACAGTAAAGAAAGATTCAAATGGAAAAAATACTCTAAATGTTTTACAGTGTGTTTAAAAATATATGTAGACTTGGGAAAGAAAAGAAAAAGGATAAAGTCCTTAAAAAAGAAATAGAGCAAAAATAAAAGACAGGTAAAGATGGAAAATATACAGAGAGACTCAGTATTGTATGTAATTGTGTTGTCTTTGAATTGTTTGAGTGCTGAGAAAAGAGCATCAGATGCTAAAAGACATTTGATTATAAATGCTACTGGATTAATTTAACCTATGTATTTTGAAATGCCTTGACTTCAAATTTTAAGTCAAAAGATGTTACTTTGGAAAAGAGATTTTGCTTTTGTTTTCACAAGAAATAAGAGACTGTGGATTCATTCTGGGTTAAGAAAAATAATGTTTGATCAAGAAAGACCCTCTGAAAAATCTCCAATGGGACTGGATGACCCAGATGATTCAATGTTTTAGAGCACCTCTGCTGCAATTTCCTCTGAGTTCTACATCCAGAACAGCCTCAAAATTGCTGACTGAGATGATCCAGCCTCGCAGAATACTCCAGTCAGGACTTGACCATAATCCTAAATTTTCTTTGGATCCCCATAAGATTATCAGTGTTCCAATCAGTAGGAAGTAGCCTAGAAACTATGCCAACATTCCCAAAAATTGATTATGGATGTATGTCTTTGTTTAGCATGTTGCTTACAAGTTGTTATGGATAATGGTCAGGGAAGATGCTAAACAAAGGAGATTAGATTCTTGTTTTGAAAAGAAAAAAGGGGAATGCTGTAAAATAATGTTGTGTGTACTGTAAAGATTTGTCACTCACAATAGTTTAATAAAACACTGATTGGCCAATAGCCAGGCAGGAAATATAGGTGGAACAACCAGACTATGAGAATTTTGGGAAGAGGAAAGCCAAATGCAGAGAAAGTAAGATGAGAATGCCTCACTGAGAAAAGGTACCAAGCCATGTGACTAAACATAGGTAAGAGTTATGGGTTAATTTAAGGTATAAGAGCTAGTTAATATTAAGCCTGAGCTAATAGGCCAAACACTTTATAATTAATATAAGCCTCTGTGTGATTCTTTGGGATTGAAAGGCTGAGGGACCAGGTGGGACAGAAACTTATGTCTTCAAGGGGATAGGTTCATAGAGTGGCATTGGAAGTATGCAAGGCTCAAGAGCTTTTGTCCCCGTGGAACTGGCATGTGTCATCTCTCAACCTATGGATGCATTCTCACACCCAGACAATCAGCTAGGTCTGTACCTGAGGGGGTGTTTGTGGGGTCTTCCTCACAGAAATCTGATCAATTTTTTATTCCTGTTCCAGCTCCTCCTCCCTCTCTGAGGATAGTAGGACAGCAGCTGAAAATGACTGGGTCTTTCTGATGATCAGTCTCATCCAGAATCCTCCCAAATACTCATTTCATTAGAACAAAGATACTTCTGGCACATTTTAGGGGTCTTAGATCTGTGTCAGGGATAAGGAACTAGAGAACACATTTTTTGCTATCCTGTAGTATTGTGTATTTATACAGGCAATGAAAACAATGTGACAATACTTTAAAATCATACATATGCATGTTTTTATCTACTAATTTCTCTTTTAAAGACTAAATTATATAATTAATGTATACAACATACACTATAACATAGAAGAATATTCTACTAATATCCTTGATCTATGTTTCAAAAGTGCATTGCAATGTTATTCCTATCCATTGTTTCTACATCTTAAAAAGTAGAAATGATATAAAGAATCATCAATAATCAATGTCTATTGGTACACTGTGCATGTGTGAAAATGGATGAGGAGGGAAACTTTGCATGCTGAAAGGGATGAGCACAAATGATATAAATTTAAGTGAAAATGAAATACACTTAAAGATTGTACCAATGGGTGTGGTAGCATATTCCTGTATTTCCAACTTCTTGGGAAGCCAAAACAAGAGAATTGTTTAAATGCTGAGGTGGTGCAGGACAATTCTGTATCCTGTCAATTATGTTTTAAATAAATGCTGATTGGCTAGTAGCCAGGCAGGAAGTATAGGCAAGACAACCAGACAGGAAGTAGAGGTGGAGCAATGAGAACAGGATTATTCTGGGAAGAAGGAAGCTCTTTCCCCAGGCTTGCTCAGCCACTAAAGAAGGAAGATGTGACTTGCCCCACTGAAAAAGGTACTAAGCCATGTGGCTAACATAGATAAGAATAATGGGTTAATATAAGCTATAAGAGTAAATATGAAGCCTGAGCTAATGGGTCAATTAGTTTATAATTAATATAGACCTCTATGTGATTTCTTTGGGATTTACCAGCTGTGGGAACTAGGCAGGACAGAAACTCCAACAAGCAGTCCCTCATGTTACAAATAGCACCAATGTGTGCACAACTGTATCCACATAAAGCCTGAAAGAGCTAGGGAAGTAATTCTAGACAGAAAAGAATAAAGCATGATTTCTTGGTAGCATCAATTTCTCGGGTAGGTTCTACTTGCTAGAGGCAAGCAAGTGCTCTCCTTTAAGAGAGGCTTCCTGGCTCAGCTTTGCTACAAAACCTTGCAGCTCTTTTAAGAAGTCCTGACACGAAACATTTAAATAGTGTTGATGAAAAGCTGACCACATGCTTTTTGGCTTTCAGCCATAGCAGGAAAAAAAAGTCACACTGTTTTAAAATGCTGGCTTTCTGGGCCGTCCTGTCAGGTCAAACTTTGACTCTTTCAGGCAGAAGGTCCAACTATGGTACATTTGTGTGTGGTTTGTGAGCACACTGCTGCAGCTTGCTTGCTGGCAGGAATCTTGAAATGCCATAGAGTTGTGGTAATAAACATAGCTCTGGCCGGTACCTCAGCCATGAGGCAAAAATCTCAGAAAGCTGAGAAATGGGCTGGATCTAGTCATCAAAGCCACAGCTTTAATCCTCTCCATATGGCTTAGTAAATTAAAGACTCACATGGTCAAAAAAAGAGAGATATATAGTAAAGAGAGACTCAAAAAAAAAAAACCTCAAAATGTTTTACAGTGTGTTAAAAATATATTCAGGCTTTAAAAAAAGATTAAAGTCCTTAAAATAAAAAAGAAAAAAAGAGAGTAGTTGGGTGTGGTAGTACACACCTTTAATCCCAACACTTGGTAGACAGAGGCAGATAGACCTCTGTAAGTTCAAGGCATGGTGGTACATACCTTTAATCCCAAATCTTGGGAGGCAGAGGCAGGTGGATCTCTGTGAGTTCAAAGACAGCCTAGTCTACAGAGAGAGTTCAAAGACAGCCAAAGATATACAGAGAGCCTGTCTCAAAAAGTAAAAGTAAAAATAAAAGAAATAGAGGTTAAAGCCACATAAAGATGGAAAATATACAGAGAATCTGGATATTGTATGTTATTATGCTCTCTTTGAATTGTTTGATTGCTAAGGAAGGAGCAACAGTTGCTAAAAGGTATTTGTTTATAAATGCTGTTGAACTAATCCAAGATAGGTATTTTGAAAATGTCTTGACTTCAAAATTGAAGTCAAAAGATATGTTACTTTGGAGAAGAAGTTTTGCTTTTGTTTCCACAGGAAATGAGAGGCTGTGGATTCATTCTGAGTTAAGAAAAATCCGGTTTTATCAAGGAAGACCACCTGAGAAATTTCTGGCAGGAACAGATGGCCCGGATGTCTGCATTCTATATCCAGAACAGATTCAAGACTGCTTGAAGCAGGGTCTCTCATTGAACATGGAAGTTCTGAGTTTTAGCTGATTGGCCTTCAAGCTCTCAGAACCCACTTTTCCCTTGCTGTTCCCTGCCCTCATGCTGGGGTAACAGACATGCAGGGATATGCCTAGCCTTTACTGAGGAGCTGGGGATTTGAACTCAAGTCTTCATACTTGCAGAGCAAGTACCCTTACCCACTGAGCCATCTCCCCATCTCTGTTATTCGATTTTCAAATATACAAAATTAAACTGCAAAACTAGGTAAAAATCTGTGAGTAATTAACTAATGTCCACATGTTGGTGGATTTTTCTGTTTTAAATTATAAATCAGACTCATTCCTGGAATAAGCCCCATTTGATCATGATTTGTGTTCTTTTCAGATTCTATTGTTTTCAGTTTACTGGCATTTTAAGAACTTATGTTGGATTTTGGTCTTTAGTTTTCTTGTAACATCTTGATCTGGCTGTGGGGTCAGGAAAAAGCTGACTTCCTAGAATAAGCTAAGTAAACTCCTTCATCTATTCTTTATCTGATGATATTCCATTCTAAAGCATAATAGCCTTCACTTATTAAGCACAAACTCTTCTCAGTATTCCCTTTTAAAAATACCTAAGGGTCTATTGTGATGGTCCCTTTTGCATTTCTAAAGCCTCTCTCTCTCTCTCTCTCTCTCTCTCTCTCTCTCTCTCTGTGTGTGTGTGTGTGTGTGTGTGTGTGTGTTCAATTTCAATTTATCAACCTTTTAAAAAGCTTTCAGTTTCATTGCTTCTACTATTTTTTTCTGATTTCTATTTCATTGATTTCCTCTTTTTTTTAGATGTATTTATTTGGATGATTGTTTACCCCCATGTATGTGTATGTACCACATATGTGCTTCTTGCCCACAGAAGTCAGAAAGTTGTCTATGTCAGTTCCATAGACCAGTTCTGAAGTCTTGAGTTTTCATTGCCTTTCAGGTCAGCATGTGCTCTCCTTCCTGTGACCATGAGTTATTTAGAGAACTGTCTTGTAATATCTGTGCATTTTGTTAGTGGTGATGATTTTTCCCATTTAATTTCCAATTTAGTTCATCTGCAGTCAGAGACTCCATGTGACTTCAACCCTCAAGTTTGTTGAGTCACACTTCATGACCCACTATTGTGTTCTATTTTGGAGACTGTTACACATGTATGTGCAAAGAATGTGTGTTCTGGAGTGGCTGAGCACTGGTGTTCCATAATTGTTAAACAGTCAGTCAGTGATGGTGTATTTGTTTTGCTTTTTGCTGTATTGGTTTTGCTTGGGGGATGTTTTTTTGTTTTGTTTTGTTTGGTCTTTTGAGACAGGGCCTTACTAGGTAGTATTGCTGGCCTGAAACTCACTGTGTAGACAAGGCTGGCTTCAAACTGAGGAGAGTCTCCTACCTCTACCTCCCAAGTACTAGGATTAAAGTCGTGTGCACAGGCTGTGTTCTTAGTTCCTACTGGTCATCTGTCTGTTCCATCAATTACTAAAAAGGAATGGTAGGATCTTCAACTATACTTGTGGTTCATCCATTTCTGCTTTTGCTTTTGAGCCATCTCTCTAGATCTCCTTGTCAGCTTCTGATAAATATGTTTTGAAGCTCTGTTGGGTATACACATTTAAAATCTTCATTAAACAATTTTTCAGTACTGAACTAAGTTCCTCATTAGTCTTGTCCGTTTTTCTTGTCTTGAAATATATTTTGCTTTGTATTCATATAGCCATTCCATTTCTTTAATATAGTTTAGCATTTTCACGGTATATATTTTCTATTTATTTAATTTTAACCCTGGGTCTTTAAAGTAAATTTTTTTTGTAAATAGCACAAAGTTGGTTCTCTGGGGGGTTGTTTTGTTAATTTTTAAAGTCAACATACAGAGGAATAGTCTTCATTATGACAATAATCATTTCATTGACTTTTTTTTCCAATCCTGTTTGGTTCTATCCTGGGTCTCAGGATGTCCAGCCTCCAATTTCTGGTCATCCAGTGTCAGGCCATGGGCTCCCTCTTAAAGTGTGAACCTCAAGTTGGACAAGTCATTGGATGGCTACTTCCACGAGTTCTGTACCACCATTACCCCACATGGTCAGGCAGGACAGTTTATAGGTCAAAGGTTTTGTGGTAGGGTTGATGTCACGGTCCCACTGTTGGGAGCCTTGCCTGGTTAAAGAAGATTGCCAGTTCAGGCTCCATATTCCCCATTGTGAGGAGACTTCACTAGGATCATGTGGTTTCCACTGCACTAGATTTCCACGTCATTCCCCAAATGCCTCCCAATCCCAGTATTCTCCCAGTCTCTCCTAGTACTCTCTCCCTCCACCCCTCCCCCACCCACTACCCCACCTGAACCCTCTTGTTTCCAGCCCCACCCACCCCCAGTCCACCTGAAAAATCTATTTCCCCTTCCCAGGGAAAGCATCCCCCAGCCCCCTTGAACCCTCCTTGTTACTTAGCCTCTCTGGGGCTGAGGGTTGTAGCGTGATTATCCTTTACTTGATAGCCAATATTCATAAGTCAATATTCATATTACGTTTGTCTTTCTGGGTCTGGCTTACCTCACTCAGATGATCTTGTCTAACTCCATCCATTTGCCTGCAAATTTCATGATGACATTGTTTTTAACAGCTAATACTTCATTATGTAAATATACCACCTTTTCTTTATCCTTTCTTCTGCAGAGGGACATCTAGGTTGTTTCTAGTTTCTGGCTATTATGAATAAGGCTGCTATGAAGAGAGTTGAGCAGGTGTCCTTGTGGTAGGATGGAGTGTCTTTGGGGTGTATGCCCAAGAGTGGCAGAGCTGGGTCTTGAGGCAGTGATTCCCAATTTTCTGAGGAACTGCCATATTGATTTCCATAGAGGCTGCACAAGTTTGCACTCCCACCAGCAATGGAGGAGTGTTCCCCTTGCTCCACATCCTCACCAGCATGAGCTGTCACTCGTGTTTTTATCTTAAAATGCTTTCTTTTTTGAGTTGCCTCTGCCGGTCACAGTGTCTTTTCACAGCAATCAAACAATGATTAAGACATACAGCAATAAACGTGGATATGCACATATTCAAAATGACCTTGAACTTCCGATCCTTCTGCTGCTACCTCCTGACTGCTGGGATTACAGCCAGGTTTCTGTGGTGCTGGGGATGGAGCCCAGGGCCACATGCATGCCAGGCAAACAGTCTACCAACTGAACTACTGTCTCACCTTCACTCTTAAAGGATATCTTTCCTGGATAGAGAACTCTAGGTCGACAGATTTTCCTGTTAGCCCTTCAAAGATGTTAAAAAAACAAAGACTTGTTTTGCAGTCGCTCATATCTGGGTCCCCTGAACACAATGTATCTTTTGTCTGGCTGAGTTTCAGATTTTTTTTCCCTGTGTCATTGAGTTCCAGCAGCTCAGTTCTGTTGTTCCTTGGTGTGGTTTGCTTTTTGTCTATCTTATCCTGCTTGGGGTTTGTTGAATTTTCTGAGCCTGTGGATTTATAATGTTATCAGGTATATGAACTTCTCTGGTGCTGTTTCTTCTGTGCTTTCCTTTGGGAGTCCAATTAGACATACATTATGCCCTTGTTACTACCCGGCAGGTGACAGAGGTGATGGACAATTTTTCCAGTCTCTCTCTGCTCTTCAGTTTGAATGGCTTCTACCGCTTTGTTTTCAGTTCACTGGTCTTTTCTACAGTGTCTGGTCTGTTAATGATGCCCATCCAAGGAATTTTTTGTCTTCCATATTTTTCATGATCTGTCACCCTGGCATTTCCATGCCACTATTTTTATATCTATCATTCCCTACTTTGTTAAGTTCATTATCATTTAAACCTTCAGGTATCCCTGTTTAAAGCTCCTTCCTGTTAATTACACCACATACTCAATATCTATGCCTGTTTCTATTGGTAGGATTTTTTTTGTTTCTGTTTCTGGATCATACTCTTGCTTCTTCTCATGAGTAGTATTTTTTCCTTTTATTGAAACTAATGTTTTTTTCTTTCATAACATATCCTGATTATGGTTTTCCTCCCTCTACTCCTCTCTGTTCTTCCTCCCTTCCCCTCCCATTCAGATCCACTGCCTTTCTGTCTCTCGTTAGCAAATGAATAGGCTTCTAAGGGATAATAATAAAATAGTAAGATAAAACAGAAACTAATACATCAAAATTGGAAAGACAAACAGAAGGGAAAGAGCCCAAGAGAAGGCACAGAAGCAAGAGACAAATTTGTTTGCAATATTCAGGAATCCCATAAAAACACTAAACTGGAATTGGTAGTATATACACAAAGGACCTGGTGTAGACCCACACTGGGCCTGTGCATGCTGTTTCCATCTCTGTGGGTTTATATGAGCTTTGATCTATTGATTTAGAGGGCCTTGTTTTATTAGTGTTCTCCATTCTCTCTAGTTCTTACACGCTTTCTTCCTCCACTTCTGAAGGGTGCCCTGATCCCTGAGGGGAGGGGTTTGATAGAGACATCCCATTAGGGCCAAGTGTTCTGAGGTTTCTTACCCTCTGCGTAATGTCCAGTTTTGGATCTCTGTATTTGTTCCCATCTGCAGCTTTTTTTTTCTGGGGGGGGGGGGTTGTTTGCTTGGTTAGGTTTGGATTTTTGGTTTTTCAAGACAGGGTTTCTCTGTAGCTTTTTAGAGTCTCTCTCTCTGTAGACCAGGCTCGCCTCAAACTCAGAGATCTGCCTGTCTCTGCCTCCCGAGTATTGGGATTAAAGGTGTCTGCCACCACCACCACCGGGCTGTTTTGTTTTTGTTTTTGTTTTGGGTTTTTGGTTTTTAAAGAACAGTACTTTTGGTTTTACCCTAAGTCCCTGGGTTATCTAGAGTCAGGTTCTTGGTCACTTAAGCAGTGTTGGGTATGGGTTCCATCTCTTGCAGCAGGCCTAAGTCAAATCAGTTATTGTTTGGTTACTCCCACAAGCTTTGTGCCACCAGTGCCCTAGCATATCTTGCAGGCAGGACACCATTGTAAACCACAGGGTTTGTGGCTAAGTCAGTGTTCATGTTTATTTTTTGATAGTATGCAGAGTGCCTTCCTGCACCAAAGATGCTAGAATGTAGGGATGAAGGCCCTGTGTAGACACAGCTCAAGCTCTCCACGTTCAGTGAGCTGTGCAGGTGTTGTCTTCAGTGTCAGTTTGCAACCTGTAGTCTTGGCTACAGCCTGGGTGGTTTGGGAGTTCCTACAGGACCCCTTAGGCCAACAGCTCAATTATGTGCAACCCAAACCCAGTACTAGAAACTTCATTTGGTGACAAGAGATGTCCAGATGGGTCTCCATCTCTTCCATTATTTGGCAATCTCACTTAGATTCCCTTCAGGTAGGTATATGTTTTAGGAAGCTTCGAGTAGCAACATTTTTAATCCTGGGACTTCAGTTTATGTTGTCACGAAGTTCTGTGTGTTCTTTCCAATGTCAACAACTTTGGATCTAGAACAGAAAAGGGGCATTGATGGGAAAATTGGTGAAATATAAACAGAGCCTGCAGTTTCGTTACAACAGAGTTACAATGCTGATTTCTGTTTTTTGTTTGCTTTGTTTGTTTAAGACAGTGTTCTTCTGTGTAGCAGTTCTGCTTGTTCTGTAGACTAGCTCTGTAGACCAGACTGGCCTTTAACTCACTGAAATTCATCTGCCTCTGCCTCCCAAGTGCTGTGGAACATGATTAATAAAAACCCAGAGACAGAAACTGAGGCTCAACCTGAAGGTCAGAAAAGCAAAACAGCCAGCCCCCGACTCTTACCTCTACCTCAGTCTGAAATGGCGATCCTGCCTACAGGAATCTCAAAATATACAGGAATCTCAGAATGAGACTGACTGAGAGCTGTCTCCTCCCGTCTTATATTCCTCTCTAGTTCTGGGATTAAAGGCATGCACCACTACTGCCTGACTTCTATGGTAAGCTAGTGTGGCTACTGGCATTAAAGGTGTGTGTTATTGCTGCCTGTAAGGCTGGCCAGTGTGGTTGTTTTACTTTTTGATGCTCAGGCAAGCTTTACTTAGTAAAATACAAATGAAATGCCACTATAGTGCTGGGACTAATGATGTGCACCACCACCCTATCAGTGTTGGCTTCTGAGTCTGGAGAGTTGTATCATGGTAATGTTACCATGGGGGTAAGTTGGGTAAAGGCAATACTGGAATTCTGTGTTGTATATTACTTAAGTTTTCAATAAACCTAAAATTATTCCACCCAAAAGTTTAAGTTATGATTTGGCATAATGGTATATGTAGTTGTATGTGTGCTCACCTATGTGTTCACATGTGGGGGACAAACATTGATATCATATGTCCATCTTTATTGCTCTATGCATTCTTGTTGTTGCTGTTTGTAAACAAGATCTCTCACTGAACCGTAAGCTCAATGCTTCAGCTAGAGTGACTGGCTGGCAAGCTTCTGGGATCTAGCTGAGTTCATGCTCCCAGGAGCATGAGCACTAGGTTTGCAGGAGCATGCCACTACACTTAGCTTTTCACAAGGGTGCTGAGCATCCAAATTCAGTGCTTGTTTAGAAAACACTGGGCACACCAAGTCATCTCTCCAGCTCCTCCACTTTATTTTTTGAGAAAAATTCTCTCAGTAAACCAGCACATGTGTGGAAGTCAGAGGGCAATCTCTCCACCATGGGTCTGGGGACCAAACTCAGGCATTCAGGTTTGTGTGGCAAGTGCCTTTATCTGCTGAACCATTTACTGGCTTTCATTTGAGACTTTCTAGTTCTAGCTTGTATTCTCCTTGCTCCACATATGGCATACTGTATTTTGATCTCTTGCTGAGTGGATCTTCCTGTCACACATATTTGTATTATCTGTAGGCTTGTGATAATGCTGTTTATTCCTTTACTTTACAGAACCTTTCACCCTGATATTTTTCTGTTGGTTAGATTGATCGTGGAAGAGCTAGATAACACTGCTGATTGGTGTTGGGGTGCTGTGTGCTTAATCTCTGTAATCTCAGCGGGCTCTCTTTTCTGTTGTTTCAATGTCATGTCAAAAACAGCAGTTCACGTTCTAAAATTAAAGGATTATTTTTTACAATTGTTTTCTTCTGCCAGCTCTTTCCTCTTTCCCCATGTAGACCTGAGCCTTCTCTTTCTTTATCTTTTTTCTGCCCTTATCTTGCTAAAGCTCATGGCCTCTCCTAGAAGTTACTTGAAGGATAGGTCCTGTCTCAAATGGCTTGTGGGTCACTCCATCTTGGGGGTTCACGTACAAGGAGGCTGGAGCACCGCATCTTTCAGGCTCTTTGTTCTCCTCACACATGGACATGACAAGCTTTTCAGATTTCACGGCTGCTCTCAGGTTGAGCCTCTGTGTTTTCTTTCTTGTCTCTCATTGGTTTTTTAGCTCTGTCTGCTGCCCTATTATTCTCCCTGTCCCACAGAGATGTCCATTCTATAATGGGTTTTTACTGCTCCCTAGCCCGTTACCTAGTTTTGTTGTAAATGTCCTTTAGTGTTCAGTTTTATCAGTCAGCTGCTCTGACATTTCTATGGTCACTCAAGAACGTTCATACATGATGCAGCCCTGTTCCAGCTGTCTTTCAGAATCTGTGTGTGTGTGTGTGTGTGTGTGTGTGTGTGTGTGTGTGGTCACTTTTTAAGTCACAGCAGGAAAAGGAAACATTAAACTCTTTTTTTTTCCTTCTGTATATGTGTTGCTTTTATTGGTTGATGAATAAAGCTGTTTGGGCCAATGGCTTAGCAGAGTAAAGCCAGGTGGGAAATCAAATCAGAGAGAGGGAGAGAGTGGGCAGAGTCAGAGAGACACCATGTAGCTGCCAAAGGAGAAGGACGCTGGAGCCTTACCGGTAGGCCACAGCCTCATGGTTATACACAGTTAATAGAAATGGGTTGATTTAAGATGCAAGTGCTAGCTAAAAATATGCCAAGCAGTGTTGCAATTAGTATAGTTTTGTGTGATTATTTGGGTCTGGGTGGCCAGGATACAAACGTGCAGTCTCTGACAACAAATGGCCCTAATGTGGAGCAACCACATCCACATAAAACCTGAGAGAGCTTGGGGAGGAATTCTAGACACAAAAGAACAGAGTTAAGCATGACTTCTTGGTAGCAGCATTTTCTCAGATGGGCTCTGTTTGCTAGAAACAAGCACATCTTCTTTAAGAGATGGCTTCCTGGTTTGTACTCACTACAATCTTAAGTAACTTTTATGTTTCATTTGAAATTTAACCATAGTGATGAAAAACTTGAAAGAAATTAGTGAATTTGGAGGCTGGCAAGATGGCTTAGCAGGTAGGGCCCTGGCTGCCAAGTCTGATGGTTGAGTTTCAGATCCAGGACCCCTGTGCTGAAAGGAAAGAACACCCACAGGTTATCCTTTGACTTCCACACATGCACTGTGACACACATAACTAGATAGATACATGTGATTTTAAGATAGTTTTTGAAAATTAGTTATTTAAATGTGGTTGGACTGAAGAAATGGCTCAGCAGCTAAGAGCATGTACCGCTCCTACAAAGGACCCTAGTTCAGTTCCAGCACCCATGTTGGGAAACTCACACAGACACACACACACACACACACATGTACTCATGTGCGCACACACAGACAATTAAAAATAATAAAATAATTTTTTAATTAACCAGTTAAAACAAGGGACTAAATTTTTGCAAAATCACATTTTCACTAAATTATTTATTGTACATGTCCATGTTTGGAACACCCTTCACAGTGGTCATTTTAACCCCTTCAGGAGATTCTGTGAATAGATGTACCGAAACTGTTGAACATGTGCCACATCCAATGATGATGTCATAAATATCTTTGTGTGCTTGGCTGGTTGTTTTGTTGAATTATTTCCTTATGAAAGAATCCCAAGAGTGGGATGACTGGGTCAAGGGTAGGAACATCTCCCTGACTCTAGCAGTTTATAATCTAAAAATGTGTTTAATAATTATTTTTTGGTTCTAGGGGAAAGGTTGAGGCTCAGTTGTCAATGGTGAGGATACTACAAGGAAAGCCCTGCTCCTCAGCGTCACTGCTAATGGAACCTGTCTCCCAGCTGTCATTCTCTTCTATTCATTTCATTCAGCTTTCCTGTTTGGGATGCATTTATGGAGTGCACTCTGCAGGAGCCCCTGAGGTGTCTCCCTTCCTTGCTGCAGTGAACCCACAAGACTGTTCTGTCCAAAAACTGATTCAACATGCATAGTGCCAAGAGGACCAGGTCGGAGGTACACTGGCCTGCTCTTCCTGAGTAGTGTGAGGATGCTGTGGCCTGCAAGACAGCTCCCTCATTTTCCCCAATGTGTCTGAGACTGTCTAGGGAATCCTAGAATCTTCTTAAAGAGAGATCTGGTGTTAACAATCCATACCTGTCCATAGGTGGGTATGAACCCCAGGCCTACCTCTGAGAAGAAAGAGGAGAGTCTAAGCAACTGTAACTGCACCGACTGACCTGTAAGAGCATCTTACTGCCTTTGTCCCAATAAACTGCTGAGCTAGAAATAACCTCATAGTGACCTGGACACAACCTTCCTGTTATCTGGACTCAACCCACACTTAACCTTCGGCTTCATTTTCCCTCAGCCTATCTTCCCATGATCCCTGAAAACTGAATCTTGATCTAAAACCAGATCCTTTTGGTTCCGGTTCTGGATGTGGTTCTGAGTCTCAGCTTATCCTAGTAGGCATTTCCCCACATGAGAGTCAGATCCTGCTCCACAACCTGCTGAGTTTCTACATTTGATCACCTGAGTGCTGAAAACCAAGATTCTGGACCTGTCTCTACTTTATGCTGCATGGCCCTACCTCCCATCCGATGAAGCCTGCGATCACAACCTGTCTGTTGTGGTTTGAATTGGAAAGGCCCCCAAAGACTCATGTGTTTGAATACTCGGTTCATAGGGAGTAACACCATTAGGAGGTGTGGCCTTGTTGGAGTAGGTGTGGCTTTGCTGAAAGAAGTATATCTCTAGGAGGTGGGCTTTTAGGTGTCAGAAGCGCAAGCTAGTTCATTTCTTGCTGCCTGTGGATCAAGATGTAGAACCCTCAGCTTCTTCTCCAGTACCATGTCTGCCTGGACACTGTCATACCTCCCACAAAAATGGTAATGGACTAAATCTCTGAACTGTAAGCCAGTCCCAATTAAATGTTTCCTTTTTAAGAGTAGCCATGGCCGGGTGGTGGTAGCATACACCTTTAATCCAAGCACTTGGGAGGCAGAGGCAGGCAGATCTCTCTGAGTTCAAGACCTGCCTGGTTTGCAAGAGCTAGTTCCAGGACAGGCTCCAAAGCTACAGAGAAACCCTGTCTCGAAAAACAAAACAAAACAAAAGAGTTGCCATGGCCATGGTGTCTCTTCACAGCAATAACTAAGACATTGTCCTAACCTTCACCTTGTCTTAATAGCATCTGTCAAGACCAAGTAATTCCTGAGACCATCCATGTTGCCAGGGGACATGTATCTAAGCTTGCTAAGTTAATAATCACAGTGTTTCCAAGGTGAGCAATCCAAGGGCAAGAGAGTACACATGACTTTTCAGAAGTCAAACAACAAGCCTGTAATCATATCTGTACACGGAGCTCAGAGTTCCTGACTCCCAGATGGAATGAGCAGGTGGAACATTAGAGAAGAAAGGTAGGAAATGACTCTAAAGCTTAAGTTCAACAACTATTCCTAAGACCCACAGAATGGAGAAAGAGAGACAGCCCAGGACTTGAACGCAAAGACAAGTCTTACTTTTCAAGACCCAAGTATAAAATCAGGAAAATCAAATCGTAGGAATGATCTTAGGTGGAGCCCTACCTAGATCATTGGACTTTGTTTAGTTGTATCACCAGACTGCCCCAGATACCTGGTGTAGGGACTGACCAATAGGTGCAGGTCAGGGGTGGGTCCTGGGGGAATCACACTTATAGCCCAGGAGAAGAGAATAGACATGAGCGTGAGGAAAGATACAAGGACTGGAAACTGGGCTGACCTCACTCACATCCAATGCCCAGAGAACCTATATATCACTCAGGGCCCCCTATATCACAGGAGCTACATAACCATTGCTCAAAATATATATCCTCACATTCCAGAAGTCTAATGCTTCCTGCAATGTTTCTATAAGATCCAGACACATATCTTCTCTTTAGCTGGTTTCCCAGGGTTAATGGTTCTTTAGTACCATGTTGCTCGGCACTGTATCAACCCAAGCACAAAATTTTGCACTGTAATAAAAAAAATAGAATGCCATATATTGGGTTAATAAACTTTTCTGAAAATGATGGGCAAAAGGTGGCCTCTCTCATTAGACAATTCTACTACTACGTGCTCCTCTTCAGTCCTTGTGAACTAACCCAAAGATAGTTTTCCCTATTAGCTTCAACTCTCGGTCTACCACCATGGCAACCATGGTACATGTATCTTCCTCCTCCATTTCCCTCCTTCCCTCTCTCTTCTGTCATTTTCTCTCTTGTTGATCTCTCAGTATCAGACATGCAATTAGAATGTCCTACCTTATTCAAGAGGGTGCCTCTGGCCATGGCAGTTGAGTTGAATCTCAAAGCCAGACTAGGAAAACTTGATCTGCCCTGTGCCTTCGAAGGCATTTTATAGACTACTAGTAGAGGAAAGAGGCTCAAAATGAAATATGGCTTTTATTTGATGAGCCAAAGTCATGTGTATGAGAACCAGAGAATCTCAATGTTTTCAGATCTGTGTAAACTCTCAAAGTATTCTCAGGCTGCAAGTTCTGGGCAAAATGTAACTTCAACCCAACTGCAAACATCACTCAGTGAGCATTTCATGCAATCAAACTAGGTAACCAGGTGAGCAATGAAACTTCAAGACACGTGAATTGTTTCCTTTACTAGACAGTGGCATAAAACAACATGAGTTTCTTGTTTTTCAAGAGTTACATGGGTCAGGAATTACGAAGGGAATGATAAGGACAGCTGTTATTTGCTCCACAGTGTCTAGAGCCTCAACGGCTGGGGATTGATTACCAAATGGCTGGATTCAGGAATTAGCTGAGTATTCTTTTACTCATCTGTCTAGTATTTGTGCCCCTCCCCCTCTGGCTTTCCCACAACAGAGTGGTTAGGTTCTGTGGTAAGAAGCCTCTAAGAAAATCCCCCGAGATGCCTACCTGCTGGAACTTATAGCCTGTGCACCCTCATCCCCTTGACTAACTTGCAGCTAACTAACTAGAACAACATATCAACACCAAGAGAACAGTTTTCTCATCATTAAATTGCAAAGGCATGTGGTGTATTATCTCTCCATTCCTCTTGTTAGCTTTAATGAAGCAAGCTGTCCTGTTGAAGAGGCTCCAAAAGCCAGCAGAAACTGAGGCCTTCTGTTTAACAAACCTTAAAGAATTGAATTCTTCCCTCAAACCATGGAAGCAGCCTTGGAAATAGACTATTCTCCATTTGTACTTTCATATGAGAGCCCCAACCCCAGTTCTTTCCAGAAACCTCAATCACACTCTTGTGACATGTCCTAAATCATGGATCCAGCTGGCCATGGCTGAATTCCTAACTCATACAAATTGTGAAATGAATAATAAATGTGTGTTATCTTAAGTTGATGTCTCGGAATCCACTTTTTTATTTTTTTTATGGAACAACAGATATCTAATACAGGCTCCAAGAATGAGTGTTCCATAAAAACCATGCATAAGGTCTGGGAAGATGGCTCAATTGGTAGTATTTACTGTGCAAGCATGAACATCTGAGTTTAATCCCAGACCCATATATATTAAATTTAAGAAGCCAGTCATGGTGATGTACTTGTAACCTCATCACAGGGAGACAGAGACAGAAGGATCCCTGGGGCTCACTTGCCCACTGACAAGCTAGCCCCAGATACCAGTGAGAGACCCTGTTTCAAAACACAAGGTGGACAGTGCCTGGGGAATGCCTAAGGTGGACCTCTGATCTCTAGGTGCACACATATGTGTGTGTATGAATACTGCCTGAGGTTAACCTCTGATCTCCAAGTGCACACATATGTGTGTGAATGCATACTCACAAACTTGACTAACTCATTAATTTAACTTGAAAAACAGACAGAAACTATATTATCATATCATCATTTATGACCTAGACTCAGATACCACATACAGAGCTGGATGTGTAAGTCAATGGTAGACATTTGTGAGGCATACCTAAGGTCCTGAGTTCAGTCTGCGGTGTCAAATGTGCACGTATGTGCACGTATACACACACACACACTCAATAATATTACTTCCCTCAAAGTTACAAACCTGCTGATTCAAGAAAATGGGTGGTATACCCCATCTTTCAAAGAGAGTATACAATGTCAAAGTATCAGGACAAGCAGGAGGTAGGAGAGTTACAGTAATGATCTTGGGAAAATACACTCCATCACACAGTTCTGTGGTCTGTCCTCTAGACTGGCCTGCACTGCTCAATGCACACATTTCAAGGAAGTTGTATATTCTTTAACTATTTTGAAACTGGGGTTTTGTTTATGTTCCTTCTGATTTGTCTCCCCTACATTAAAAAATGTTACAAAATTTCTCAGCATGTCACAATCTAAATGGGAGTTTCCCCTCCTGCAGTCAGAGAGACCTCAGAGCCACAATTTCCAAGAATGTATCCATCTAAAGCACAAGATTCTCCACTTAAGAAAGACTCGGAGTGGCTTCCAGCATTGCTCTGGCTACATGTGCTGAAATATTCCAGCATTGCTCTGGCTACATGTGCTGAAATATTCCAGCACTGCCCAACCCTCCATGCCAGAGGAGAAGAAACACAGCGGTGAGAGGAGAATGGGGGAGACTGGTGGGAACTGAACAAAGCTGACCCCATCAAACTCCTAGCACCCCACAAACTCCTAGAACAGCTGAGCCATCAGGCACCTCAGAGAACCATCCACTGGTAACCACAGAGCGAATACTAAGGAGCACCCAGGGGAACAGTGCACCCCTGACAGCAACAGAGTCGATTTCAGGGTTCTGATGCAGCCTAAATGTGCCAGGCGTCACTACTTTGTGAACTCACACACCTGCTGGCTGCGCATCACTGCAACCTGAGCCTTTTGCTACTAGATTTGAAGACATGCAGGTTTTGGCCAAGCTCTTTGCGAGATGCCAACAAATTCCAGACAATTCTGCTCTCTCCACCTCTGCCAGCTCTCTGGCTTTGTGTTGCAGATTCTTATGTCTAAACACCTGCTCCTCTCAGAATCCAGCTTGCCTTGATTTCCTTCCCTGCTTCAGCATGAGATACAGACCTTCCCACCTCCCTTTGTGATAACCCACGCTGGGTTTAAACTCAAGGATTCGTTAGTAAACAGCTGGAGAGGGGACAATGACCAACACAGAGAAACTCAAGCAAACAAATTCCACTGTTCAGATTGCCTGGGTCCTAGAGTGACCCCCCACATTCCTTCCTGCTGTGGCCAGACATGAAGCAAGGGCCAGCCACCTCCCTAAAATGGGAATGTTCTTGATTCCCCCAAATCCTGAATCAGGGAAAGAAGGCAGCGATTTCTCCACACTCCAGCCTAAGGCCCGTGTCCCACATTCTTCTTTCCTTCTTAGGACTGGTCTTGTTCCAGGTGGCCAGAGAACAGAAGCGTCCATTTCATGGAAATGTCCAGCTTCTAACGGATACCAGAACACAGATATTCAGACCCAGAGCACAGCGAGACCAGCAACCCCTGATGCAATCAGCTCGGTTTTCCTTATTCTCTTTCTAACAGGCGTCTACAATGAGGATTACAGTTTTCCAGCCATGTGTGTTTCCTAGCTCCTGTAACTAAAGGATGATTTACCCATTAGAAAATCTCTAAGAGCTGGGAGGTGATGGCACACACCTTTAACCCCAGCACTCAGGAGGCAGAGACAGGAGGATCTCTGAGTTCAATGCCAGCCTGGTCTACAAAGTGAGTTCGGGGGCAGTTGGGGCTTTTACACAGAGAAAGCCTGTCACACAAGAAAGAAAGAAAGAAAGAAAGAAAGAAAGAAAGAAAGAAAGAAAGAAAGAAAGAAAGAAGGAAGGAAGGAAGGAAGGAAGGAAGGAAGGAAGGANAAGAAAGAAAGAAAGAAAGAAAGAAAGAAAGAAAGAAAGAAAGAAGGAAGGAAGGAAGGAAGGAAGGAAGGAAGGAAGGAAGGAAGGAAGGAAAGAAGGAAGGAAGGGAGAAAGAAAGAAAAATATCTTAGAGTGAGCAGTAACTGATGATTTAAATGCATACTTGGTAAAATAATTCCTGCCTATAAAGGAATCTGTCCTGGTTGCTTTTTTTTAGGGGGGTGGGGCTGGAGTTTTTGGTTTTTTTTTTTGAGACAGGGTTTCTCTGTAGCTTTGGGGGCCTGTCCTGGAACTAGCTCTTGTAGACCAGGCTGGCCTCGAACTCATAGAGATCCACCTGCTTCTGCCTCCCGAGTGCTGGGATTAAAGGTGTGCACCACCACCACCCAATTGGTTGCTTTTATTTTTAAAGATGTACTTATTTTATGCTTATGAGCGTTGTATCTACATGCCAGAAGAGGGTATCAGGTCCCCTTATAGATGGTTATGACCACCATGTGGCTGCTGGGAATTGAACTCACGACCTCTGGAAGAGCAGCCACTGTTCTTACACTCTGAGCCATCTCTCCAGCCCCATCCTGGTTACTTTTTGATGTTAATCTGGCATAACCCCAAGTCTCCTGGGAAGAGGGAACCTCAGTTGAAGAATTACCTTTATCAAATTGACCCATGGCCATGTCTGTTAGGAATTCTCTTGACTGATGATTGACGAGGGAGAACCCAGTCCATAGCGGGTGGCACCATCCCTAGGCAGGTAGACATGGAATGTTTAAGAAAGTTAGATAAGCCAGTAAACAGCATTCCTCCATGCTTTCTGCTCCAGGTTCTGTCTTGAGACCCTGATGCAACAATGGACTAGGGCCTGGAAGTGTAAACTGAAATAAACCTGTCTCTTCCGTAAGTCACTTTTAGTCAGAGTGTAATATCATGACACAAAATAAAACTAGGACCGAGCCATTTAGAAAAACCAACTCTGTAGTTCATGACAACCCCTAACCCAATTTTGTCAAGTAAAAATTTTAGGTTCTTGGTTCCAAGTTATCAGATCTTCCTCTTTCCAAATGAAGGTGTTATTTGCTTGCTCGCTTTATTTTTTCTTATGACTAAAGCAGGAACATAGAGAATATAGTATTTGCCTAGTATGTACAACCTGTGTTCAACCCACAGCAGGAAAAACACTGGATATGGTTAGTTCATACCTGTAATCCCAGCACTTGGGAAGTAGAAGCAGGAAGGTTAAGAGGTCACGGCTTTGCTGCTTGCCTTGTTTTAAAAAAGGGAGGGGGACTTGATTGGGGGAGGGGAGGGAAATGGGAGGCGGTGGTGGGGAAGAGACAGAAATTTTTAATAAATGAATAAAAAAAAACTAAATAATTTAGTACCAAAAGCCCATACAAGGAAAGAATCTATATGGAGAAGCCTTCCCATGGAAACAAAGCTCATTTGTGTCAGTAAAATATTTTGAGCTAAATTAAATGACTAAATATTTAAAAAAGAAAAACCAAAATAAATAAATAAATAAATTTAAAAAAAATCAAAACAATTAGCTGAGCAGGGCGGCACGTGCCTTTATGCCAGAACTCAGGAGGCAGGGGCAAATGGATCTCTTTGAATTCAAGGCCATCCTGGTCTACACAGCACGTTCCAAGCCCGCCAGGGATACATAGTAAGTCCGTGCCTTAAAAAGAAAGAAAAGAAGCTTTTACTCTAATTTGCATAAAGTGCTATATTTACTCCTCTTTCTTCTCCTTATGCCTGATTGTCCTTGTTCTCTTTTCTTTCTTTGTGTTACACTGTATCCTTGTGTACATTTGTGCAGGGAATGTACATAGTTATGAAAGGGAACATAAAGTTAATTGTTTTTCTAGTTCTAATTCTGTCATGGACTTTTTTGGTCTGGATGGTGTATACATGCATAAAATATATTTCGTACCAAAAGTGTAAAATGTAATATGAAACTTCACAGTTTCCATTTTTAATGCCAATTCTTTGTATAGGTTCATTAAGCTGTATAGATTTGGATATGATTAATTTTGATATGAAATGCTTTTATTTATTTGTGATTTCTAATAATAAAGTATTACTAAAATTTTAAAATATAATTTGTGTAAGATCCATGGGAAGAACTTCTTTAGACTCTTCCTCATTTAGGAGACAAGCTATATGCAGATTACAAATGGAAGGGGTCTTTCTTTTCACATTCTCCATCAGGCGATCCAAAATCTTATTTCTAATTTATTATATTATTATATTATTTTTAATGAGAGGGGGCAAAGTATGTACACGTGCAGTCAGGTAGCTAGGGAGTCCAGAAGGGGGCAGTAAACTGCTTGGAGCTGGAGTTAGAGGCAGTCATGGGCCTCCTAATACGGATGCGAGGAACTGAACTCAGGTCCTCCGCAAGAGCACGGAGCCATCTCTCCAGACCCAGATCCAAAAATCTTTATGTCCAATCTTACCCACCGCCACCTTGTTCCATCTACTTTCTGGACAGAGGAAAGAAGGGTTCTGTGAACATCATAGTTTGGATTATACCAACAAAAGGTAGAAAAGCCGAGTTTAGGATCCTAGCTATCCTGGCTGTAACTTGCTGTACTTGGTCTGAAAGGCAACGTTACAGATTACAAAAACACGCAGTGTGCAGACTGGCCAAGCCCCCCGCCAGTTGCTCCCGTTCAGCTGGAAGTTAAACCGGACAAACAATGGAGCAGCTTTCAAAGCGAACTTCCGTTTCCAGGATGAAAAGGAAACGTTGGGACAGAAGCTCTTAGGAGACACCTGTGGCGAGCAGCGGCCTTTGCCAAGGAACGCAAAGAATTCGGGAAGCTGGGTCTTCAGAGCCATCACGTTGGTTGGCCCATCTCCTAAGCTTCTATAAGTAGGTTCTCTGTATCTAACTCTGTACTGAGAAACAGGCAGATGACAGAGGCTCCTGCCTGCCCAAGCCTCATGGTGTAGCAAAAGGGAGAAAGAAGTAAATATAGAATTTGTATTCCTCTAATTTAAACAAATTGGACATCCTAATTAAAACATCTATGGCAACCCTGGGAACACATGTGCCTGAGGACAGAGGAGTCTGAGCAGGCTGTCATTTCCTCATTCTCCCGACGGTACTATGTCTGGAAGATCTAGGGCACCTCTGGACCCTCGCTGTAGCTCGCCACTCTCAGAATGGCTCTGCCATTGAAGGTCAGCGCGTGGCCACGGCTGTTGTCAACAGGCAGTGACACAAAGCACCTGTCGTCTTTGGCACAGACCAGCTGAGCAAATGCTTAACTCAGAAGCCTGTTATAGTTTTTGAAAACAAAACAAATTACATCAGCACTTACCCAGGAGTCTCCCCAGCAGGCTAAAGAGTGCTGTCTTCAGTGTGAGGGACAGCTGTGTTCCTGCCTCGGGGAATGGGGCAGAACTCTGCAGAGAGTGAAGTGGGGCAAACGTCTCCACAGCTCAGTGCTTTGCCAGGCTACCCAACAGAGTCCCCAGAAAAGGCTTGGCAGGGAGGCAGACATTCCGAGAGTTCTGGGCATGCGGTGGTGAAGGAAATGGAGAAGTTCAGCCCGAGCCCCGGGCTCCCCAGGAAATAGGGGAAATAGATGTTTTCTGAGCAGCTTCCATAGGATGGGTACCTTGGCCAAAGATCTTACTCACCTTCCTACTTAGAATCCACCTGTGATGATTAATGCTGGTGACCAATTTGACTGAATCGAAGATCACTTTGGCCCACTGTAGCAATGTGTGACACCATTCCACAGACTAGGGTTCTGGACTGTATAAGAAGAAATAGAGCCGAGAACCGGCATTCAACACTCTCTGCTTGCTCACTGTGGGCAAGGTGTGACCAGCTCACCTGCCAGCAGCCGTGACTTCCTCCGTGATGAACTGAACAGTAAAAGTGTGAGCCTAGAAAGCAGACCCTTCCTTTCCTGGAGTGCAGTTATCAGAGAGTCAGAGCAAAAAGACAAGCAACTGGGATGTCTCCTGTGCTCACAGCTGAGCAAAGCCATGTGCAGAGCAATCGCCAGTACTGGACACTTGACCACAGACTCCACAGGAACTAAAACAGGGTGGTTAGGGAAGACCACTAGTGAATCTTAATATTCAAGACATCTTTGAACATCTGGTAAGTTCAATTAATAATTATATTCTTGAAAACTACTAAGAGAATAGATTTTTTAACTCTTCACACAGCACAAAATAAGTATATATAAAGTAATATACACTTTAATCACCTCATTTAGCCAGTCCACAAAGTACACATATTCAAAACACACCATACTGTACATGAAAAAGACAGTCTGCCCTCTATACCCACATATTTCATATCTTCAAAGTCAACTGAATACATATGGGAAATACTGAGGGAAGAAAAAAAAGCAGGCATGGTAGCACCTGTCTGTGGCTCCTGTCTGTAATCCTGCATTTGGGGGACCTAGGATATAGAGGGGAGTTGAAAGTAGCCAGGGTTCCACAGTGAGTTCGTGTGAGAAGATACTGGGTTTGGCAGGACCTGTCTTGCCAAGAAAAGGAGAAACAAAAGAAGGAGAAGGGGAGGGATGGAGGAAGGAGGAGGGATGAATAAAGGAAGTAAGAGAGGAGAGAAGGAGGAAATGTTTTAACTTCCTGCATACTGACTATGTCCAGATAATATTAACTTGTTTTAGTTCTCTAAGCAATAGAGTCTAGACACTAGTCATGTAATCGCTACACCTAAAAATAATCTCGAATTTAAATTCTGTAAAAGGATTGTTTTATACAAATTCTAAGCAGTTTTATATAAAAGATTGGGAGATGTTTGAAGATGTCATGATGAAAGCCATGACATTTAATGTTAGCCTAAACAATTTTAATAAATAAATGGGACTGGGGTATCCAGAGAGTTGGATGTTTGGGGGACTCTTGAACTAAACTCCTGTGGATACCAAGAGGAAATTGCAGATTCAAAAATTACTTTACAGTTAATCAATCAAAAAAATCTGTTAATACCCTGATCTGTTGTCTTCTTCCTCCCTTCTCTCCTTTTCCAGTCTTTCTAACTTCCTGCAGCAGAATCTCCTACCCTACACCCACAGCCTCATTTCCCCCTGCCCCGCCCCGCCCTGCTCCCTCTCCATGGATGTGGTCCCCCCTACACCCACAGCCTCCCCCCCCCACCCCTCTCTCTCCGCATGGACATGGCCTCCTTTTTAAATCTATACTTTATTGGTGTTGGAGACTGTTCAGCAGTTCAGAACATGTGTTGCTCTTGAAGAGAGCTCGTGTTAGTTCCTAGCACCCATTTTGGGTGACTTAGGCACTTCTGTAATCCAGCTCCAGGGGATATAGCTCTCTCCTCTGGACTTCACAGACATCTTCACTCATGCACATAAGCCCACAAACATAGACACATAATTTAAAAATAAATGCTTTTATATTACATTTTCAAATTTATTTTGTGTGCATGCCAGGTGGCTATGGAAGGCACACCAGTGCCTCACCTGCTGGGAGGCAAAAGGACGACCTGAGAAAGTGGTTTCCCTCCTTCAACCGTGAGTCATAGGGACTGGAGTCAGGTAGTCGGGCATAGAGACAATTGCCTTTGCCCTCTCAGCCTTCTTGCCAACCAAGTACACAGCCTCCTTCTTATCTTCCTTTATCTCTTGCCAGACCTCGCAAATAAAAGTCTAATACATAGTCAAAAACAAGAATATTCAATTATTCCTCTAGTAGGACCCTTATTAGACCAGTTTTTAAACGCATTTTTAAATAATTAATTGTCAAGAAATCAAATTTCGAAGTGGAAGTCAGTAGTGGACACAATAGACAAAGCCATCTGCTTCAGTGACCTTCCACAAGTCTCTGACCCATTCATCTATTCTTACATATGAGAAATTGGGCTTAGGGTCAGGGGATCCGACAGAGACAAGGACACCAAACCCAGGGGCAAAATTCAGTACAGGGAAGCAGCTGCCTTGTCCTAGCCGGCCTTCAAGGGATCGGCTAACACCTGGAGTATGAAGTGAGAGGATATACCACACACCTGGAGTGCGAGACTGGGGTCAGGGCAAGGCCAAGTGTCACCTGTCAAGATAACTCTTGGAAGCCAGGTGCACTGACGCACAACCTTAATCACAACTGAGGTGAGAAGACGGCTGTGAGTTCGAGGCTCACCTGGAGCTGCTCAATGAGTTCCACACATAGTGAGATTCAGCCCCAGAAAGGAAGGGAAAAAAAAAAAAAGAAGAAATAAGCAATCCTTAGAAAGCCTGGCTTAAAATTCCTAGTCAACCATTTACATGAACAATTGCTTAATTTTCTCTTAGTCTTCGTTTATCACCCATAAAATACAAAATTTCTACCCATAAATAAGCTTAGAGCCTACCCTTCATCGAAGACATAGCTCCTTGCAACAGACACAGATCATTATAGAAGAATGCAGCTGATCAAAACGCAGAGTTACAGAGCCGAGCCCCAACTGTTAGATCTACAACCTCCTGCTCCCAAGGCTCGTGGATCACAGCAGAAGAAGGGATGGAGAGATTGTCAGTCGGAAGGAGCGAGGAGTTTCCTAGCAAGATCAGAGAACTTAGACGCCACGTCTCCCCAGCATGGTTGCCTGAATAAGACCTGAACAAGAACACCACAGACACGCTAATGTGGGGCTCACCAGGCCCCAGTGCTAGACAAGGAACTACAGGCAACTAAAGATGCTGAGAGCAGGGGAAACAGTCATCCTCGGGGTAGAGCCTCCACATTGGTTATCCAATGCCAAGCGGTCAGTCTCGAAATCCTGACCATATACACAAAAGTAACCTCATATAAACCAAGAAGGTTGCATTTGTCAATTTAGGAATATATATACAAATATGTAACACCAATTAAAGACATAGAGGCCAAGAGTTTGAGAGAGAAAAGGGAGTAGGTACAAGGGAAGAGTTGGAAAGAGAAAAGGAATAAGGGGAAAGAGTTATATTTTAATTTCAAAATGATTTTTTTGAATTAAAATTTCCAGGAAATGAATATGATCAAATATATTATATGTAAGTATGAAAATGTCATAATATAATGAAACAAATTATTTTATACAATGAGTACATACAAATTAAAATATAAAATTAAACTTACTTTACAGACTACAAATATAATACATGCATGCATATGCAACCCATGAAGTCCCCGGGAGATAAAGTGCTTGCTGTACAAGCCTGACATGCTGAGGTTGAGCCTCAGAACCCACATACAGATGGAAGGAGTCAATCCCACACACTTGTATTCTGACACACACATGTGCTCATGCACACACACTGATAACAAAATAATTTCTTAAAAAAAGAAAAGAAACAAATTGAACGAATCTTGACAAAAAATACAGCCCAACAGACTTTCAGCCCATTGCCTATCTGAGAAAGATGGTGGTGTACAGGAAGGCACGGAGACAGGAGATGGAGTGAGGGTGGTGTACAGGAAGGTATGGAGACAGGAGATGCAAAATTAGGCCAGTACCTGAGGACCTGGTTCTGGTGCAGACTGTCCTTGAATTCTGGGAAACCAGTCTGTCAGTGAAATCCTTGCTTGACTCGAGTTGCTTTGGCTTCGGATTCTATGCTGGCCTGTGTGTATGCACATCAAGTAAACAAATGTAAAGAAATCAATAATTAAACAGATACATAAATAAATATGTGAAGAAATGTTAATTTTAATGATCTCAGTTAAATAAAAATCCAGAAGTGTGTGTGTGTGTGTGTGTGTGTGTGTATTCAAAACATCACACTGTCTGCATACCCACATACTCCATATCCAGAGTCAACTGGCTACAGATAGAAAATACTCAGGAGGAAAGGCCAAACATGGTAGCCCATGTCTATAATCCCAGCACGTGGGAGGCTTAGTCAGGGGTGATCTCGAGTTGAAGGCTGCCTGGGCTATGGCATTTCAATTTCCTAGCTATTGTGAACGAATGTGGCTAGGCAACCATCTGTGGAGTAGGATGTTCTCTGGGAACATGCCAAGGAATGCTATAACCGACTCATATTGAAGTTTATTTTTAGCTTTTCGAGGGTCTCCACACTCTTTGCAGAGTGGCTGGACCCGTTTGCAATTTCACCAGGAATGAATGAGAGTTCCCTCTTTCCTGCATCCTCTCCAGCATTGCTGTCTGTTGTTTTGTTGATCTTAGACAGACTGGCTGGAGTATATGAAGCCTCGAGTTGTTTTGATTCACATTTCCCCAATTGACAGGCATGACGCATGTTTTTTGAGATATTTCTCAGACACTTTTTTGCCTGCTTTTGAGAACTCTCTCTTCAGGTCTCAGGCCCATTTTTTGAATGAATACTTTGGTTATACTTTTGTTGGGGGTTCATATTGTCACTGTTTTTTGAGTTCTTCATATATTCTTGATATTAATCCTCTGTTAGATTCTGTGTGCTTCTTCTTCACTAACTGTTTCTTTAGCTGTGCAGAGGATTTTGGGTTTCATGAGGTTCCACTCATAAAACTAATTGTTCTTAATTCTTGGGCAAATAGAATCATAGTCGTCAGAAAGTCATTTTCTACAACTATACCATGCAGGTTACTGCTTGTGTTTCCTTCTAGAAGCTTTGGTGATTTTGATCTCACGTTTAGGTCTTTGACCCATTTGGAGTCAGTTTTTGTGGGAGGTGGTAGATACAGGTCTAATTTCATTCTTCTCCGTGTGGTCATCCAGTTCTCCCAGCACTGCCTGTTCCTTGATGGTTTTTTGTATGTTTGTTTGCTTGTTTGTTTCGGGTTTGGGACATCTTCGTCAAATATCGGATGGCTGCAGCTAAGTGTGCTCATGCTCGGGTGTTCCGTGCTGACCCCTGGTCTGCATTCCCTTGGTCTACGTGTCCGACTCTGTGGCGGTACCGTGCTGTTTCTACTACTATGGCTCTGAAATGTATCTTGAGGTCTGGGATGGTGACCCTTCCACCATGGTTCCTCTGGATACCCAGGGTCTTTTGTGGTTCCATGTGAATTTTAGGATAGTCTTTTGTTTGTTTGTTTGTTTTTACTTTTTATTTTTCTATTTTCATGAAAAGTAAAATGGGGATTTTGATTGGGGTTGCACAAAATTTGTAAATAATTTTTGGTAGACTAGTTATTTTCACTTTATTAATTCACCAATTCGTGAGATACCCTCTTTTTTAAATTTCACTTTATTGAACTTGGAGAGGTGCTGAGCAAGTAAGAAAATGACTGCTCCTGCCAAGGACCCAAGTTCAGGTCCCGACACCCACCAGGGGAGGCTTATAGCCAGCAACTCCAGCTCGAGGGCATCCCACAGCCCCTTCTGATCACTTCCTAAACTCATATGCACACATATACACATATATACACATAATTTAAAAAAAAATAAATCTTGGGTTGGACAGACAGCTTAAGAGTTCAGAGTGTTAGATTCTCTTCCGGAGTACCAGATTCAGTCCCAGCAGCCACATGCAGCTCATGACTGCTGGTAACTCCAGCAATGTCTTCTTCTGGCTTCTATAGATACCAAGCCTGCACAAAGTGCCTGACACACATGAAGGAAAAAACACATACACATAAAATAAATAATAGAAATTTTAAAAATAAATCATTTTGTAAAAACTGCATTCCATGTACCTATTTTGTAGGCAGGAAAGGTGGTATAAAGACATGACATAAAGGGTGTGACAATGTGTCTTCAGAGCACGTACCACAAAAAGCAGAGAGCTCCTACCTCAAAGGAAATAAAACCATTTATTCTAGAGCCAAATTTGAGTGCAGGTAAGTTACCCCAGGTTCCATGTTTCCACACAGATGCAGTTTTCTGTTTTACAGTAGCAGAATAAAGAAAATCCTAAATCAAGACCATTTTAAAATACATGGTGGGTACTTCAGAAAGCTGGTGACATCAAGATGGGGGAATTTCTCCTCCAGGTCTGATGCTATCTGATTGGCATCCTTAGCTTCAGGTTGGTGGAAGCTAATGGCCTGCTAAGATAATTGACGTTTTTATCTGCTGATCACAGGATGCTAGGTCTAACACATAGGTGGACAAGGGAAAAGTTAATAGGAGGCTAAAGCTACCCTCAGGATGAGGCACAATTAGGTTCTGAGCTATCAGCATCCCAATCTCTCCAGATCACTGTTCCAATCAATTACTCTTTGCAGCCATGGCTCCTTCCGGAGATTCTCCTCAGAGAGGTCAGATGAAAACTTGCGGGAATGGGAACCCTCCATCAGTCGTGTGGGTTCCAAAAGTTAAACTCGGTTTGTCAGGCCTGGCAACAAGGGCCTGTACCCACCGAGCTGGCTTGCTGGCCGGGTAGATGCCTACCTTGTAGACAGCCTCCTTGTAATTCCCTCCATATTGAAAGATGCAATCACTAGTTTAGGTCAACTTGACATAAGTTTGAGTCGTTTTGGAAGAAGAAACCTTAAACAAGAAATTCCCCCACCAGATTGGCCTGTGGGCAAGCCTACAGTTAACTTCCTTCCTTCCTTCTCTTTCTTTCTTTCTTTCTTTCTTTCTTTCTTTCTTTCTTTCTTTCTTTCTTTCTTTCTAAATATTTATCATGTGTACAGTATTCTGCCTGCATGTATGTCTGCATGCCAGGACACCAGATCTCATTACAGATGGTTGTGAGCCACCATGTGGTTGCTGGGAATTGAACTCAGGACCTCTGGAAGAGCAGACAATGTTCTTAACCTCTGAGCCATCTCTCCAGCCTGGTACATTTTCTTAATTGATGATTCGTGTGGGGGTCCCTCCAGGTCACTGTGGGCAGTGACACTCCTAAACTGAGCTGGTGGTCCTGGTGCTGTAAGAAACAGACTGAGCACATCGTGAGGCTCACGCCAGTAAACAGTACTCCGCCATAGCCTCTGCTTCAGGTCCTGCATCGAGTTCTTGTCGTGACAACTCTGGATGACAGAATGCAGGATGTAAGCTGAAATAAACACATTCCTCCCCGAGTTGCTTGTGATCGTGGTGTTTCATTACTCAGTAGATTCAGCGGCAGGGTAGATGAGGAAAAGTAAGTCAGGCTCCTGGATGGTGGCATCTTGTTTCCAGAAGAAACTTTTGGGAGCCGTGACAAAAGGCACGCAGTTTGGTTTCTAAACAGGAGCAGTAGCAAAGAAGGCAAAATCATGTGGTCTATGAAACACTCACATCAGGACCTTTTCAGTGAACTTCCAGCCTTCTGTCTCATCCATCCCACAGGGATAAAGCTGGTACTTTCCCTTAATACCCAGCCAAAAGCAGGAATGTCCAGTAATCGCTACAGCAGGATCCTCATGAGCCTCGGGTTTAAATTCATTACTTAACAGAGAACTGACAATTTCCAGATATAATTTGGATGTAGAAGAACAGCAATGAACACAATAGATCTTATCTCAAAGACCAATGAATAGGGAACCAGTAAGATGTCCCAGCAGGTAAAGCACTTACTGACACAGCCTGACAACCTGAGTTCAACACCCAGATCCCAAAGGGCAAAGGGAGAAGAGTCTGGAAGGCCATCCTTTAACGTTCCCTGGCCTGCTGGCCCTCACACAAATACACAACTAAACAAATTATTCAAGATATGTAAATTATTCAAGATATGTAAGCCAAATAAACCCTTGCCTCCCGAAGTTGCTCTGGTCACAGTGTTTCATCAGAGCAGTAGGAACCGTAACTAGGACATCCTGTTTCCAAGAATTAAGAAAGAGAGCTCTGTTTCCTATTGATTCACTGCTCCCAGGAGTCCCAAGTGGCCTTCGCATACATGACAACATCAGCGTGCCATTTCTGAATTCCTGCCTTGTCGCTAAGACCTTCAGACTAGCAGAACCGAAAGTGGTAGCGACAAGAAGAAAAAATTCCCCAGTCGATGATTCAATGCAATAGTGAAAGATAAACTCCTCTCTATCCTTGATTCTTGGACCCATAAAAACTGTGATGGGAAATACAGCAACACGTGTGAGTCTGATTTGGAGCATGCTACATCCTAGAGGAGAGTGCTCCAGCACTGCCAGGTGCTCCATCCCATCCTCACTGTGACCAAGTCTCTGAAATGTCACTCTGTATCGGCACCCATTTCCAGGAGGTGGAGAACATGGCAGTTCAGTGAATTCCGTGAGCGTGAGACCTTTGCCATACTTGACTCACTGTGAGTTCCTTTGTTCCATCAGTAACACCATCTGTAAATCCCTGGACGATGGTTTTGGAGGAATTGTGGACAGGCAAGGGATATCTGTAGATACAGTGACTAATCCAATGAGAACAGGAACGAAGTCTGTCCCTTCTGTAATGGAAGAGCGTTTGTAAGCAGCCTCTCACCCGCTGGTTGTCCCATGACCTGTGAGTGGGTTCACTGTGGGCCTTCACAGCAGTGATTGGGAATCCATGGTACGGAGCCTCTGAACAATTTATGGGTCATGTTTATTGGACTAAGACCAGGCTGACAGGAGGAACAGGAAAGAGAATAAACCATCCGATTCACCTGCTTATTGAACTCCCCTCTTGAGGGGTTGCTGTGAGATGTCCGTCCACATCTTCACATTCTTCTCCAACTCAGAGACTTCTACCCACAGACTGCTCTCTCCAACCTCCTAGTCATCCTTGTTCAGTCATGAGCTGTGACTGCCCAGTCAAGCCATTATCTACTGCCCCTGATCCAAAGAAAATCCACACTGCAAATGAGAGGGTTCCCTTCACCCACACCATTCAAAGCCACTTTTATGTAGTGCCATGAATATTAAAGAGAACAGCCTTGAAGCAAGCCTGGGGGTCTTTCCTCCTCATATAACTTGTCATAAGAAACTAGAAGAGACCACCAATGCAGCTGAGGGGAAGAGGCCGTGGTGCCCTGTGTGTAGTCAAATGACGTATGCCTTTAGGGCTTACACGAGCCTTCTTCATGTCCACCAGTTTCATTCAATGATGATGCTGTTATAAATGGGCAGCCTTATGCCTTGGAGGGTCAGACAGCACCCAATTCATAATGGGGAACTTAGATCCCGTGATAACTTGGTGACTTATGGTCAAACATCCACAGTCATCCTTCAAAACACATCTGTCATAGGAAGATTACTACAGGACACCCACGTGAAAAGACAAACCCACAAAGATGTTCATACACCATAAAGGGGACAGCTAGGTTTGTGGGAATTTTGTTTTGTTTGCTTGTTCAAAAAGAGTTGGTTGATGGTTGGTTGGTTGGTTGGTTGGTTGGTTGGTTGGTTTGGTTTGGGTTGATTTTTAATTTTTTTTTTGATGCAGGGTCTCATGCAGATACCCTAAACTTATTATGTAGCTGGGGTTGGCCTTGAAATCCTGAACCTTCTGCCTCCATCTCCCAGGCTCTGGGCTTACAAGCCTGTGCTGGCCATGCCCAGATTGGGAGTTAGATCTGAACCCAGCATCCACTATAGTTTATCATTGTCTTACCATAGTCCTAAATCAGGATTGTTTTAGACTGTGTAAACACACATCAGTGTCTCTAGAAACTACATGAGAATTAGTTATCAAAGAAGATGCTGTTTCCAGATGTGAAGGAATGCTGTGGTCAACCAGTAGGTGTCGCCTATTCGGATCCTGACCTAGGCAAGCTTTGTCTGCTTCCCTCTAGAGCGGGACACAGATAAAAAGATTTAATTATAACATACCCTGATGAAAGACAAGAAGAGAAAAACATCAAGTCCTATAAGAATATATGGGTGTGGCAGAATGTAGTAGCACACAACTTTAATCCTAGCACTCAGGAGACAGAGGCAGGCGGATCTCTGTGAGTTTAAGGCCAGTCTGGTCTATAGAGTGAGTTCCAAGACAACCATGGCTGTTACATAGAGAAACCCTGTCTCAAAAAAAAAAATGCAGATTGTATGGAATTAGAGGTCTTTTGCCTGGGTGTGGTGGAGAGGACCTTTAATCCCAGTCAGTACTCAGGAGGCAGAGACAGACAGCTAGATCTCTGTGAGTTCAAGATCAGCCTGATCTACACAGGGAGGCCCTGTCAAAAAAATAAAAAGGGAGGCATTTTCTGAGAAGACATTATATTTGAATTGAGATAGGAAGATTCAGTAGGAGGCAGGCAGATAAAGTGGGACAAGGCAAAAATGGAGACGAGGGCAAACAAATGTGGTTAGAGAAAAGGGCAAGAGCCAACCAAGACCCTGACGTGGCAGTCGGCACAGGAAGCATAGACCTTAGAAGGTAAAAAAGAGAAAGGGCCAGGGATGAGGTTAGGTGACTAAGCAAGCAGTGTTTGTCCTAAGGACAGCAGTCACTGAAGTTTCAAGGACAAAGCCTGTGTCACCCTTTTACATCTTGTGATGCTTCTGTGGCTAACAGGGCTGTAGCAAAGGACATGGAGGAAAGTGGGTGGCTTGATACGCCACTGATGAAATTGGCAACAGGGCGTGATGGCTCGCACCTATAATGCCCAGCACTTGGGAGGCTGAGGCAGGAGGACCGCTGTGAGTTTGAGGCCAGCCTGGTCTATATAATGTGTTCCAGGACAGTCAGGACTACATAAAGAGACATTACTTCAAAAAATAAATCTTTTTTTTTCTAAGTTACTGACAAAGTTCTAGTATATAATTTTAAAACACTTGAAGCAGAAGACTAAACTCTGTCAGTGAACTAACGTTATGCTATTTTAGAGTGCAGAACGTGACCCGGGAGATGGAGTCTGGTTGCTAAAACATTGGCATTTCTCAGGTGTTCTTGAGGTTTATAGAGATAGAAAGCTGAGGTCAGCCTTGTCCCAGTTTTCCCAAGCCAGGGAGCAGTGACACTTCTCTGGCCTCTCTTGAACAGCCCCTGGAAGGAATTTTGGAATAGAAAAACAGGATATATTTGCATTTTTCCACATCTCCTGAGAGGGCTCCTAGAGTAGAGACTGAGTTGAAGACCTGATATTCTTCTACTGTTCAAAAAGGTTGCGATACATTTGTCGGACATAGCTGCATCCAGCTGAGGAAGGCAAGAAAACACTCGCCGCCACAAACACCGGCTTAAACCACAGCTTCTTGGTTTGAGTTGCACATTAGAACAGACAGAGGAGTTTTAAAACTTACACAACCTTAGGTCCCACCGTCAGAAATTCCAGAGTGAGCTAAGCACCGGGGACTGACATGAAATTTCCACTAGTGATTCTAGTGGGAGGCTCAGAGCGAAAGCTTGTGTGCTCGTTTAAAAAGGTACAGACTCTGTGTGTGTGTGTGTGTGTGTGTGTGTGTGTGTGTGTGTGTGTGTACACGCACATACACGTATTTTCTGGGAGGGCGGAAAGGTGATCCCAGGGACCCCGCTGAGCCCTGGAGAAAACCAATGCTTGAAGATCAGTTTCACTACCTAGAGTAAGTGTCCTGGCGGGGACTGAGCCTCCAGAATCTCCTTTTGGGGAAAGTCCTGATGGAGAAGGGGAGGAGGTCATCAAGCACATTGGGTGCAGCTCACAGGAGTGCATAGCCCTGAGTGTGTGCATATGTATATGAATGCATGCATGCACACGTGCATTTGGAAGGCTTAGGTCAACGTCAGGTGTCTTATCAGTCACTCTCCACCTTATTTTTGTAGACCGGGTCTCTCACTGAACTTTGAGCTCTTGGATTCTGCTAGACTGGTTGCCCGGCAAGCTCCAGGGAATCGTCCTGTCTGGCTCCCCAGTGCTAGGATTACAGGTACACACTGTACATCAGCTTTGTACATGGGTGATGAAGATCGAGACTCAAGCCCTTATCTCTAGTAGCCAGCACTTGGCCAATGGAGCTATCTCCCGAACCAAACACTTTTTTTTATTGTTTTGACAAAACACAAGAAGACATGAGTGAACTAGAACAACGTCATCTTTAGGGGTGGGTCAGGATCCCCTCCGCCCTTCTTCCTCAGCACACTAAGCTTCAGCTTCCCTTCTCTTGGTCACAGACAGATACTGCTGCAACCACTGTGTGGATGCTCCATGCTGGAAGTCTACCAGCTTCCCAAACCACTACACAGCCATCTCCATCGGAAAGGAGTCTGGGAGCTTGTATATGCTGCAGCCCCTGTAGACAGCAGCTATAAGGGTTCCTGACTGAGCCAACCTACAGTGTCAGCCAAGAACAAGGGGATTGCATTTTAAAGAAAACATGAAATAATGCTATAAGTGTAAGATGTCTAACTCCTGGGAGCGCTTCCATCACAGCCCAACTCCACACCACTATATTCCCATTTGTACGACTCTGCCCAAGACCCAGCTCCCCGCTGCTGTCTCTGAGGTTGTATTAATTGGTTAATATAGCTGCCTTTTCAAACCCCAAATTTTCATCTGAGTAGAAAAGCGGCAGTCATTAGCCTAGGTCTGGAGAGTGGAATTACCACAAAATCCTCCCCACAAAGTCCTGGCCTCCTTCTGTCTTGTGGTCTCCAAAATAAATTTTCATTTCTCTGCTGACCTGAAGTTCACATTCAATCATTCACTGCCAAGGGTTTGAATTACTGCAAATGTGCCCCTTGGGCCTATCCCAGTTGAATCCGTTATGAGAGCCCCCGTCATGATCTCTAGTTTGGGAATTGCTCCTGTCCAATCTCCACGCAGAACTGAAGACTCAGAATTTCCAGCTTCCTCTTGGAGAAGAATACCTTGAGGTCCCATGGGTAAACCCAAGCCAGGATGTCACCATGACTTCATGATGCTCCTATCCAATCTCCTGTATTCACTTCTGTCTTAGATACTTTCCTCCTGTTCCTGTGATACAACACCGTGACCACAGCAACTTATATAGATTTACTTTGGCTTGTAGTTCCAGAGGGGTAAGAGTTCACCATGGTAGGAAGACAGAGCAGCAGCAACAGGCAAAGGGGAGGGGGCAGGGGCAGGAAGCTGGGAGCTTACATCTTGAACCACAAGCAGGAAACAGGAAGAATGCCCTGGGAATGTTATAAGGCTTTAGGACCTCAAAGCTGCCCACAAAAACCTACCTCTTCCAGCAAAGCCACACCTACTAAGGAAACTCAGTGTCACTAGCTGAAGATTAAGTATTCAAACATCTGAGCCTATGGGGTGTATTCTCATTTAAATTTTATACCTCCTTGGGCCAATGGAGCTGAATCAAAGACCGGATATTAATCCACACACCTACAAACACCTGGTTTTTAACAAAGAAGCAAAAAATATAAAATGGAAAAAAGAAAGTATATTTAACAAATGGTGCTGGCATAACTGGGTAAGGAAAATGTGGTACGTTTACACAATGGAGTACTATACTGCAGAGAAAAACCTTGAAGTTTGCAGGCAAATGGATGGATCTAGAAAACATCATATTGAGTGAGGTAACCCAGACCCAGAAAGACAATTATCATATGTACTCACTCATAAGTGGCTTCTAGACATAAAACAAAGAAAAACCAGCCAACAATTCACAATCCCAAAGAACCTAGACAACAAAGAGGACCCTAAGAGAGACATACATAGATCTAATCTACATGGAAAGTAGAAAAAGACAAGATCTCCTGAGTAAATTGGGAACATGGGGATCATGGGAGAGAGCTGAAGGTAAGGGGAGAGGCAGGGAGGGAAGCAGAGAAAAATGTATAGCTCAATAAAATCAATTTTTAAAAAAACAGGAAAATAAATAAATAAAATGCATCAAGGGACTCCAAGATAGATAGATAGATAGATAGATAGATTGATTGATTGATTTTGTGCCTCTTCAAGTAAACAGCATAACTTGAGTGGGTTTTTTTGTTTGGTTTTTTTATTTTGTTTTTTGAGACAGGGTCTCACTATGTAAACTTGGCTGCCTTGGAACTCTCTGTGTTGACCATCCTGGTCTCAAACTCATAATCTGAGTTTACAGCTCCTCTTAGTTTTATACATATCCAATCAGCAAAATTCTGCCAGCTTCCCTATATTGATGCTCTCTAATCTGTCCCTCTCTCCTTCTCCAATTCCTGGCCTCATCCATCTTTTTTCTGAACCACACAGCAAAAATAAATTCAATGTCTTGAAAGTAGCCAACCTTGCATTTTTAGGAGAAGGAAACAAAAGCCAGCAGACTTGGGCATAAAGAGCAGCGAGAAGGGGGTGGGGATATTGTCCATTTAGAATTATTGCTGAAGAACCACATAAGCGTGCCCAATGGTATAAACCTTCATGATAGTTTGAATTATTTGGCCCCTATAAACTCACAGGAAGTGGCACTATTAGGAGGTGTGGCCTTGTTGGAGGAAGTGTGATCTTGTTGGAGGAGGCTGGATGACACATGCCTTTAATCCAGACCTTGAGGTTAGAGGGCATATCTTTAATCTGGACTACACACCTTCTGGAGGAAGTATGTCACTGTGGTGGCAGGCTTTGAGGTTTCATATACTCAGGACACTGCCCAGTGTAGCTGTTGACTTCCTGTTGCCTAAAAGATGCAAAACACTGAACTACTTTTCCAGCACCATGCCGCCATACACCTTGCCATGGTGGAGAGAACTTCTGAACTGTAACCAAGCCACGACAATTAAATGTTTCTGTTGTAGGAGTTGCCATGGCCATGGTGTCTCTTCACAACAATAGTAACCCTAACTTAGACAGCTGTAACCCAGCACTTGGGAGGAAGAGATAGGGGATCAGAAGTTTAAAGTTATCCTTAGCTACATAACAAATTCAAGGCCTGCCTGGGCTACATAAGATGCTGTACCAAAGTAGATTAAAAGTGAACAAGAACTGAAGATATAGCTCAGTGCTGAAGCACTCGCCTAGTACAGATGAGGATTGAATTCAGTTCTCTGTACTGCAAAACAACAGATAGATGGATGGATAGATAGATCGATAGATAGATGGATAGATAGATGATAGATAGATAGATAGATAGATAGATAGATAGATAGATAGATTTATTGATTGATATAGATGTGGGTAAATAGATGGATAGATGATAGATAGATAGATAGATAGATAGATAGATAGATAGATAGATAGATAGATGCATAGATACATAGATAGATAGATCTATTGATTGATAGATAGATTGATAGATTGATGATAGATAGATAGATAGATAGATAGATAGATAGATAGATAGATAGATAGATGACAGATGTACGGATAAATAGATAGGTAGATAGATGATAGGAGGATGACAGATTCACTAGTTGCCACGATGCAGCGCCCTGCTGTATGATGTCAGTAGTAGAAGGCAGGTGTGGTGATACATGTCCATGATCTCAGCACTTGAAAGGTCAAAGCATGAGAATCAAGAGTTCAAGTTTTTCTCAACTACATAGAGTTTGAGGAAAGACTAGGCTACATGAAACCCTGTCCCAAAACAGCCTAAATAAGTCAATAAGTAAATAAAACGGGGGAACTGGAAGCTCAGCACTATTTCCTCTGTTTCTGTGCATCCCAAACTGCTCTTTCATAAAGGCAGGACAGAGGATAAGGTGTAAATGTCTAACTCGACATCAGAGTTTAAGAATTTGAGTCTTGGGGGCTGGCAAAATGAGATGGCTCAGTGGCTAAGAGCACTGACTGCTCCTGCAGATGACCCAGGCTCAATTTCCAGCACCCACAAAGCAGCTCAAAATTGTCAGACTCCAGTCCCCAGAGCTCCAACGCCCTCTTCTGGCCTCCTCAGACACTTCACACACATGGTGCACAGACACACATTTAAACAATACATAAAATAAAAATAAAATCTTTAATGAAAAATTGAATCTTGTCCCATGGGCATACATAAGTCCACTAATCATTTATTTATTTATTTATTTAAACTTTTCTTACAAATTTCCACTCCCTCCCCTCCTCCCACTTGCCTCTCTCTCCCTCCACAGACCCTCCCACCCTACCACCTCCAATTCTAAGAGAGGGCTATGCACCCCACCCTGTGTAAAGTCCCAGGCCCTCCCTACTACATCTAGGTTGAGCAAGGCTTGCATCCCTAGGGAATAGGGTCCCAAGCCGGTACATGCAGTAGAGACAAATCCCAGTGTCATTATCAGTGACCCCACAGTCTGCCCCAACTGTCAACCCCCTTCAGAGGGGCTTGGTGTTCCCATGCTCGCTCACTCCCAGTCCAGTTGGAGTTGGTGAGCTACCCTTATCTCAAGCAAACTGTCTCAGTGGATGGACCCCTCATGTCTTGAATTCCTTGCTCATACTCTCACTCCTTCCACTCTTCAACTGGATCTTGGGAGCTCGGTTCAGTGCTCTGATGTAGACAGAGGTTCTATGGTGATATTTAAGATAATCATAAGTCTGACTACAGGACAAGGCCAGTTCAGGCCCCCTCTCCTCTACTGCATAGGGTCTTTGCTGGGGTCATCCTTATGGATTCCTGGGAATTTTTCTAGATCCAGGTTTCTTGCTAACCCCATAGTGACTCCCTCAATCAAGATATCTCTTTCCTTGCTCTCATATCTGTCCTTCCTCCATCTTGACTATCCCATTCCTTCAAGTTATTCTCAATCCCTCCTTCTCCCCTTCTTTCTACTCCCCTGCCTCCTGATCTCAATTTTTGACTGATTCCAATTTCCAGGTGGGTCTATATATGCTCTTCTTTGGGTTTACCTTATTCCTTAGCTTCTCTGGGATCTTGAACTATAGGCTCGATGCCCTTTGTTTATGACTAGAATCCACTAATGAGTGAGTACATACCATATTCAGTATTTTTGGGTCTGGGTTACCTCACTCAGGTTTCCTAATTCCGTCCATTTGCATGCAAAATTCAAGATGTTATTGTTTTTACCGCTGAGTAGAACTCTAATATGTAGATGTGCCAACTTTCTTTATCCATTTTTCAGTTGAGGGGCATCTAGGTTGTTTCCAGTTTCTGGATATTGCAAATAATTTTGCTATGAACATAGCTGAACAAATGCTTTTGTAGTATGATTGAGCATCTTTTGGGTATATTCCCAAGAGTGGTATTGCTGGATCCTGAGGTAGGTTGATTCCCAGTTTCCTGAGAAACCACCACCCTGATTTCCAAAGTGATTGCACAAGTTTGCATTCCCACCAGCCATGGATGAGTATTCCCCTTGCTCCACATCCTCTCCAGCATAAGCTATCATTAGTGTTTTTTGATCTTAGCCATTCTGACAGGAGTTAGATGGTATCTCAGAGTTGTTTTAATTTGCAAATAATCAACTTCATATGGAAAAACCAAAAACCCAGAATAGCCAAAACAATCCTGTACAATAAAGGAAGCGCTGGAGGCATTACTATCCCTGACATCAAGCTCTATTACAGAGCTACAGTAATGAAAACAGCTTGGTACTGGCATAAAAACAGAGATGTTTACCAATGGAATCAAATTGAAGACCCAGATATTAATCCACACACCTAAGAACATCTGATTTTTGACAAAGACGAAAAAAAGATACAATAGACAAAAGAAAGCATCTTCAACAAGCAGTGCTGGCATAACTGGATGTCAACCTGTAGAAGAATGAAAATAGATCCATATCTGTCGCCGTGCACAAAACTCAAGTCCAAATGACTTGATAATATATAAATCCGACCACACTGAACCTGAAAGAGGAGAAAGTAGGAAGTAGCCTTCAATTCATGGAGACCACTTCCTAAATATAACCCGTAGCACAGACAATAAGAGCAACAATAAATAAATGGAACCTCCTGAAACTGAGAAGCTTCTGTAAAGCAAAGGACACAGTCAATAAGACAAAAAGGCAACCTACTGACTGGGAGAAGATCTTCACCAACCCCATCTCAGACAAAGGACTAATCTCCAAAATATATAAAGAACTTAAGAAATTAAACATTAAAATTCTAAATAACCCAATTAAAAAGTGGTGTACTAGCCGGGCGGTGGTGGCGCATACCTTTAATTCCAGCACTCGGGAGGCAGAGGCAGGCGGATCTCTGTGAGTTCGAGACCAGCCTGGTCTACAAGAGCTAGTTCCAGGACAGGCTCCAAAACCACAGAGAAACCCTGTCTCGAAAAACCAAAAAAAAGAAAAATGAAAAAAAAAGTGGTGTACTGAGCTAAACAGAATTTTCAACAGAAGAATTTCAAATGGCCAAAAGATACTTAAGGACATAGTCACTAGTCATTAATTTAAGAAGTAAATAAAAATATGACTTTAAGAGCCAAGCATGGTGGTACATACCTTTAATTCCAGTGCTTAAAAGGCAGGCAGAACCATATGAGTTCAAGGCCAGCCTGGTCTACACAGCAAGTTCTACACCAGTGAGACACTGTCTCAAAAGATTAAAAAGCTTTAAACAAGTAAATAAAATATGTAGAGCTGTCAAAGATGCTTGCTAAAAATATGGACGACCTGAATTCAATGATCCAGACCTTCATGGTAGGAAAGAACCACTCCCAACGGTTGTCCTCTGACCTCAACACACACACACACACACACACACACACACACACACGAAACAAATAAATAAAATGTAATAAAATAAAGTGTCAAGAGACAGTTCAGAATTTAAGAGCACTGACTCCTATTTCTAAGAACCTGGGTTCAATTTCCAACACCCACAAGGGAACTCATAATCGTCTATAACTCCAGTACTAAGAAGATCCAATGCCTTTTTCTGGCCGACATGCACATGGTACAGACATAGACACAGGCAAAACAATAATTTTTAAACTGATAAAATAAAGTACATACACTTTTAAAACACATACAACATAGATAAAACTCTGAGGATAGTCCTGTTGAGTCCTCTCTCTCTCTCTCTCTCTCTCTCTCTCTCTCTCTCTCTCTCCATCTCTCTCCATCTCTCTCTCAGCTTTATTAATTTATGTATTCTATGTATATGAGTACTCTATCTGTATGTATGTCTGTACGCCAGAAGAGGGAACCAGATATCATTATAGATGACTATGAACCACTATGGGAATTGAACTCAGGACCTCTGGAAGAGTAGCCAGTGCTTTTATCCTCTGAGCCATCTCTCCAGCCTGAATCCATTCTTTCTTGACCTGAGCTGATGGGAGTCTACTTGTCATTCTTCCTTGAACTAAGTGGAGATAAAACCAACTGCTTAGACTTTCCATAGTAATTCTCTCACAAATACCCTCTGGTTTTATTTTTCATAATATATAATACTTTAACTTTGCCTCTGCAGTTGTTCACTCCTTTTTCCTCCTCCTTCTACTCCTCCTCTTCTTTCTCTTCTTTTTTCAGTACTGAGGCTCAACCCCTGGCCTCTCACAAGCAAGTCAAGCACTGCTTCTGAACTCCACCCCCAGCTCCATCCTTGATTAAAAGCAACAAAGAAAGGCTCTTGCATAAGGATTCACAACTGTAACCCCTGCACTTGGGAGGCTGAGGCAGGAGAATCACTGTGAATTTAAGGCCCATCTCGACTATACTCTGCGTTCTGGATCAGCATGGGCTTCAGGAAAGACAATAAAATGACTGTGCTGAGCCCTCGGAAACCAAGGGCGTCTTCCCTGAAATGCGTCTCATCTCCCTTCTGTAAATGTGTAGTTAAGAGGCTGGTGAGCCACAGGGTTCAGTTTAATCCAGCAAACTTTACCGAGCATCTACCACGTCTTGCTCAATAAAAATTTCAGTCAGGGCCGAAACTCCAGAGGTAGAAACTTCGAGGGCAGTGTAACGTGATCTCATTAAAACATCACACAAAGTATCTTCGGAACCAGAGATGGCAGAGAATGGATGGTATCAGACTATTGTCAGATGGGTTTGCTGCTGTCTGACTCTCCTGCTCCCCAGAGGCTAATTCCCTGGGTGTCCCTCAGCGGGAGCCTGCCATATGACTCAGTCATCCCTCTTGTACTTGGCCCCAGCCTAGACTGGCTTGCCGAACGAACGAAGGAGGTAAGCTCAAAGTTTAGAGTCTTAGCATAGATAAAGAAACAAGATGCAAGCTGGCCTGCGATTCAGTGAGGACCACTGTAAACTTCTGCTCGTAGTTTCAAAAAACACCCTCAAGAGCACAGATTCACAGGGATTCCTGGCTTGGTAGCAATTCGCGTAAAAAAAAAAATAAAAACAACCGAGCTTTTAATTGACCGCAGATTCATCCTGAGGCATTAATGGAATGTGGCTGATAAAAACAAAGACTAAGGCAACTCTTCAACACAGTCGTAAATCTACTGCCCGATAAGAGAGTGGCGGCTTGATCCTGTTCTAGGCAGACCACACCGGAGCTCTGTTTTCATGTGGAGGCATCCAGTGCCCTGCTGGAACATGGCACCCTTGACCCATATTTTTTTTTTACAATTATTTATTTTTCAGAAGCAAATGTGCATGTACCCACAAGTGCCATAGAGCTCACGTGGAGGTCAGAGGGCAACTCTCAAGAGTCACTTTTCTCCTTCCACAAGGGTCCTGTGGATCAAATTCGGGTCATTGACCTTGGCAAAGAGTGTCCTTGCCCACGGAACCATCTCACCATCCCTCCGCCCCCTGCTTGACCCCATTTTTGTGAAGTGATGTTTTCTTACACACCTTTTCTGTCCTCTGTTCTAGCATATTCTTGAAAACAGAATGTGAGAACAGACAAATGAGCTCTCGACCCCATGCATAGGAACACAACAAAGCAGTGATACCAGGAGAACCTGGTTCCTTCCTGAAAATTCCATCATGCTGGCTTTGCAACTTATTCTGTTAAAGTAATCTCCTCAAATTGGGAACCTGGGCTGAACTAAATCTAGAAGACGGGGGCTGAGTGGAAATCTTATTTTCAGCCATTATGTGTACCCCATTCTCCCGTTCCCTGATCACAACCAGGTGTTCTGTTCTTCCGCTAGTCCCTCCCTTCCTGCAAAGACTCCAGAGAACCGCGTCACCAAACCCCTGTGGGAGTCTAATCTGAGACCTCGGATGCTACGTGTGAAGAAGTTACCAGAGCAAAACTGGAGGTGGTGTTCTCTGACCTTCCAGTAAAGAGCTCTTCCTTGGCCAGGGGTTCATCCCAGCTCTCACTTCCCCTTCCACCCCAGCCCTGATGAGCAGGGAGAGCAAGGGAGACACCAAAGAAAGGAGAAGGAAAAAGAAAACAGAAGGAAAGGAAGAAGCCAGGCATGGGATCCCTGCCTCTCCGTTTAAGAGATGGAAGGAACAGACTGCATAATGAGACTCTGTCAAAAACTAAAAACCAGAATAAGGTGAGCTCAGATGGGTAGGAGCACTGGCTGCTTTTCCAGCCCACCTGAGTTGAGTTCCCAGCACCTACACGGTAGCTCACAACCATCTATATATAACTCCAGTCTGAAGGCATCTGCTGCCTGCTTCAGGCCTCTGAGGGCATGCATGCACATGGTGCACAGACAGACATGTGGGCCAAATGTTCACATTCATAAGATCAAAACAAATTTCAAAACACCTAAAATAACTTAAGGAAGGAGGGGTTCCATTTTGTTCGCAGTGGGAACACGCAAGCCACTCTGGCTAGGAAGTTTATGGTGTCTGCAGTTGAGGCTGCTGGTCATATCATCGGAAGTTACTCAGCAGAGAGAGGAGTGCCAGTGACTAGCTTTTTATCTTTTTATTATTCAGTCTTGACCCATGTTGTCCTTCCTTCAGCTTAGTCTGCAGCCTGCTTGCCGGCAGCCCTGCAGTCAGCGGATCCGCCACTCAGGTTCCGCCTGGTGAGATTTCCAGCCCTGCTAGCACCGGCTCTGTTGCTGCCACCAAATGTATTTCTTTAACTAATTATTTGTCGTTCTATCTACCAATAAAGACTCAGGAGTCAGATGTTGGGGTGAAAACCTGATAGCCCAGAGGGGCTGAGAAGCAACCAGCTGACCTTCCTTTTGGCCAGAGACCCAGCAAGAGAACGTCTCTCCATTTGTCCCCAAACTAAAAAAATGGCAAATCTCCAAATCCCTCCCTACTCCTTCCTGTGTGTCTCTCTATCCATCTTCCTGGGTCCTCCTAATCCATTTTCCTAGGTTTTCTGTACTCTCTGTAGCTAATTCTTGTCAACTAATCACTGACTCCACCCCCATCCACAATTGATTTTACTAACAGTCTCAGGGTTTCACAGTGCGATTAAAGATCCCTCAACAGACCTGAGCCTAAGGGATGGTACCACCCACATGCAGTGGGAGCCTCCAAGTCAACCCTCTATGAAGCTGGGCTTGAAGTAACTTGGAATTCACACATCTCGCTGCAGCCTACATAGCTCAGTAAATATCTCTATTGCCTATAATAGCGTGTCGGGAACACTCCATTCTAAGTCCATTCTGGGTTCATTTAGCAGTGTGGGCTAGCCTGGGAACTTTGCCACGACATATAACATCGTTCCTCCTGAGGAATAGTCTTCCAGATTCCAAAGGACAGATTTGCAAACAGTCTTCTGGAGCAAAGCCCCGCTGACTGCTGGGAACTGCCTTTGTTGGACTTGTTTATTTGGGAGAAAACCGCTCTGGACTTTGACCCAGCAGCTGCCTGGCAGGAGGCAACCTGACTTTAGCCAATGCAGGGTGGGGCCAGGAGCAGAGAAAAGCTGGTAGCTGCTGTTGCCTGTTGAGATACCACCCTACGGCTGCCGCAGCTAGGGAGGAAGGGCAGTGTTCAGAGGCCTGTAGTATTCAGAGGACTTCACTTGAAGAGCACAAGTCCCCAGCCCACACTTGAAGTTGGTGGAGGAGAAAGACAAAGTTGACTCACTTGACACGACAGGCGGTTGAATTTTCAAGGGCCTCTGAGTAAACCCCTCCTATACAGCTGCCTGCCGTTGAGGTCCCTCATAGGCAGCTACAGGTTTCAGTGCCCCCGCCTGCCAGAGCCACATTGGCCTTGAAGATTCCTGAGAGCTATTTTGAGTGATTTCACTGCTCATGGTTCTGGCAAACTTAGCCATTTTCTGACAATATTTAGATTCTGAGGTAAGTGTGAACTAGATAATGACCTTTCAAGCCATGGCACAGTGTTCTGTTTAAAGCTTTCGTTTCTTCCTCAGCATCTGCAAAGTCCCCTGTCCCTTCTTTGTGGCCTCCTGGAGATTTCCCTGAGGTTCTGTCCACACTTCTGGGGGAGGGAGAGGGAGTGAATGATGGGTAAAACCCTCACATGTCTCAGGGCCTGAGGAACGTGAAGCTCGGAACCCTTTGCCTCTGCAGCACATTGAGCGCCTTCTGAGACCATCTCTGAGGCATTTCTTACTCTCTGAACCCTTTGAAGTTGGCCTCAAATACACGTGAGCACACAGTAACAGCCCGGCTCCCCTGTGAGTGGTAACTAGGAGTTGGCTTGCATGTCAAACCTGCTGTAGCTGAAACAATAGCATCTCTGCAGCTTCGGTTTAGGTGACTCACCAGAAGAGCTATTTTAAACACTCTGTATCGACTAAGATTACATTTGTTCTAAGAGAAACAGACTGAAGGGACAAAGGGCTAATTGCAAAAGTGCTCTTTTTCAGCTCAGAGAAGCTTCCCTGTATTTTCTTGACAGCATCTTAGTTACCAGACACAACAGGAGGCCTAAGAAATGGTATCGAAAATACTGGAAAACAATCACGCCTTGACACCACCTGCCAGACTTCTTGCTCATCAAAAGACAAGCTTGCTAAAGAAGCAATAAAGACCCTGTCCACCTGCTCATCATGGAGCCTGAAACCAACCCTTGTGTGAGAACTTTTCTCAGGCTGCAGCTGCAGTGGCCTTGTGATCAGTCAGTTGTGCGACCTTCTGACCGTCTTCAGTGCTCGCAGCAATGGCCATTCCTCCTCTCTCCTCTAGCTCTGAGGGAAGAATGCCTTCTGGCTGGATCTTTGAGATCAGGATAGGGCTTCCGGAGTGGGCTCCCGTGCTCTTCAAATCAAGTATACCAGTAAACACTCACCGTATCACACACCTGAATTGTTGTTTCCCTACCGGGAGAAGAAAAGCAAGACAACCCAGAATCTTCGAGAACTAGGAACTGTCAAGAGCATCTTGAGAAGAGAGGAAAGTGAAACTGTTACCCTAGACCTGCAAGCGTTTTCCTCTAGTCTCTCACTGTCCATTGCCATGATTGCATTGCCTTCCCCCCAAGGAAATACAGTTTAGTGACTGGCCTCTTGCCATGGTGAGCCAGGCTAGAACATTCCCAAAGTCTTTACACAACGCTACAGAAGAACAACAGGACATAAACAAGAAAATGCATGAAACATAAACACAGGCTTGTGAAGCCCATGAACAAGGGCAAGAGTTTGATAACCAGACAGAGGAGGAAGGAATTTTGCATGTTACAACTTTCTGGTTGAGTTTTCAAGAGTCATGCTTACGTTAGAAGCAACTCATCTCGTTCTGAAGCCAATACAGTATAACTTTCGGTCTCCTAATCACACTCTAGTACTCATGGGTCTCCTACCCATGAACTATCCATTGGGATAATTCGGGGAAGCTTCCTCCTTCCTCCTCCCACCCCCACAGGGCTTCTGGAGATGAGCGGGTAGGTGATCAGCTCAGTCATTCAGCAAATGTGCCCCTAAGTACCAGCTGTTGGGCAAGACACTAAGAAATGAGCCATCACATTCCTACCTGGTCCTTATCACACACACAGTCTGATAGGAAAATATCAAGGGTCATTTCCTTAATTCTTTATGTCATCTAAGAAGTGCCAGATTTGACATTTAAAAAAATACTTTAGATTTATATGAAAACACATTTAACAGGTTCATTACTGTTAAATGTGCCAATAAAAAGATCATGATTTGAAGAATTCCCAACGACAGCGACAGAAAGAAATCCTTGCAAGTGAGTATATCTTCCTGAAGAGGGCAAAGAGGAAAAGGCCACTTTCTAGAAGTGTCAAGATAGGTGATCTCTGTCCTCTGTGCTTCCAGTCAGATGACTAAGAACGCTTATCAGACCGTCCAAGCCTAGGGCTGCTAACTCTTTACCATTATCTCGACATCTAACTGGAGCGGGGATTTTCCCACCTCGGAGTGTTATCTTCTCTTCCCTCTTCCTTAGTCTGCCTCAGTTTCCTCAAAAAAAGAAAAGATAAAACCTCTGAAGTGTCACAGTGAACTTCGTCTGAAACCCTCCAGCCAGTTTTACTAGGAAGAGAATTTCCACTTCCGGGGTGGGAGGCAGTGCTTACAAGGATTCCTATCCACAGATACTCCCTTGGGGAACAGTCCGTGTTGTCCACACGAGCCTTCAGTTACGGCTCATGGCATCACTGCCCCACGAGGAAGCGTTACCCAAACTCAAGACTTGGACCTTGCTCAAGGGGCTCACTGGGCAGGGCCCTGTAGATCCCCGCTGGGGCCACTGAGTGCTCTTCCTCTTGACCTTACTCTGATAGATGAGGCAGACAGCCACTGAACTAGCTTAAAAGAGAACAAGCACCCATGGGATCCAACAGTTTATTCTAGCACATAACAGATCTGCTGGTACAGAAGTATATAAACATACATTTCACAGTCCCCAAATTCCTCAAGGCATTTGGCAAGGATCAACCAACACAAGGGTAAACTTATTCCAATAATTTATTCCCAAGGAAACAGCAGGTGGCAGCAGAGGGTTACATTTTTTCACCCTTTGGCGTGGCGTGAGAACCAGGGCGTAATCTCTCCTCTGAGTCACCCCACAGGCCTAGAGACAGGCAGGCCACCATTTTGTCGTGTGGACAGTGGAGAGTCCTCCCCAGGGGGCTCTGTGTGTTTTGACAAGAGGCTCTCCAAAAGCCCCTGTCCATAGTCAGCAGATTCCCCAATTGTGTGAGGCCAGACAGGAAAGCAAGCGCCAGCAGCAAGGCATCCAGAACACATAGGCTCTGGTATGGGTCTCCAGTTCATAGACTCTCGGCAAAGACCTTCGAAGGAACCTGGGTGTGGTGGAGTGGAAGAGTACCTACCAAACTGAGTTTCCACATCGCAATTTGCTCCGTCTCTTACAGTGTTACCCAAGGCTAGAATGTGAGCACTGAGAAAGGAAGCTCGCGGAAGCTGAGGTGCCTGGAAAGACAGAGACCTCAGAAAGGTCCATCGCACCCTGGCAGCTGCTGTAGCGCTGGGCTCACGAGCAGGCAGTGCTGTGACCACTCTCCCATGTATCCCAAATGTCTCCCTGCCATACTTAGTACTATGCTTGGCTTCCAATGTGTAAGTTGCAGCTGCAAAGTCTGCATTATCACGGTGTTGTGCTGGAGCTTGCAGGCCAGGCCTTGGATGAATTGCTTAGCAGGGCAAATCCAGGTTGGTCTTTAAGAAATGATTGGAACCTGTGAGGTAACTCAGTGGATAAAGGCATTTGCTGCCAATCCTGAAGACCTGAGGACCAATCCCTGGGACCAACAGGGTGGAAGGAAAGAACCAACTCCCACAAATGGTCTTCAGACCTCTACATGCATCCCATGTAAACTTGCATGCACACGTGTGTGTCTGTGTATGTGTAATGTAAGCATTTTTAAAAAGAAAATAACCTGAATGATCTTTATAGACTTAATCTAAAATATTAAATTAAAAGAAAAAGAAGTGACTGGTCAGTTTATTTCACTCCAAAATGGTGCTTTGAACTCTCTTAGAAACACTTAGATTTAGTTGCTTCATTTCCATCCAGGTTGAAACTGAAACACTTACCTTTTAGAGGAGAATGGAGGGATGGAGGAGGATGGAGGAAGATAGAGGGGTGGAGGAAGATGGAGGAGGTTGGAGGAGGATGGAGGATGTTGGAGGGATGGAGGAGGATGGAGGACGTTGGAGGGATGGAGGAGGATGGAGGAAGATAGAGGGATGGAGGAGGATGGAGGAGGTTGGAGGGATGGAGAAGAATGGAGGAGAAAAGATGATTTTGATTTTACTCTTGTGTAAAAAAAAATACAAAATTTATTAAAGAAAAAAAGGACAAAAATTGGAAATCTGGTTCCTTAGATCCTAACAGATCTTGCAAGCAGATGTATTTGTGGGTTTTCTTTCTGGAAGTTAAATTGACCCCCCCCCCAAAAAAAATGAGCAGCTTTTTAAGTTCCCTAATTGAACCTGCAGCACCAACAGTGCTGGGAGTGCCTCCAGAGAGGTGGCAGACTGGATGGGGACAACATTCATTGTCTTAATGTGTGGCTTCAGCTCCAAATATATGAGTCAGTTTTACTTCCCTGCGGAAAACGTGATCTTGGGGCTGTTGGTAGAGCGCTTGCCTAACATGTCAATCCCTATATTCACTCTCCAGCACCACATAAACCGGGGTGGCGGCACATTCTTACAATGTCAGCACTAAGGAGGTGGAGGCAGAAAGATGAGGAGTTCAGGGTCATTCTCTGCTATAACGAGTTCAAGGCCAGCCTGAACTACTAGGAAAGAGGAGGGAGGAAAAGAAGGAGCGAGGGAAGCAGCCAGGCAATGTTATCTCACCCTGACATCTCAGGGTGAACGTCTCGGCTTTCTTTAGGGGAAGGGACATTTCAATTTATCAGCTAAGGAAAACATTATACAAATCCTATGGATGTAATAAACAATATCTTTTGAGAAATGCTCCAGAATTCATATCAACGTTTAATTTTCCCTCTGTGTGTGTGTTCAACCACACACACACACGATGTTAAATCATTTAATGCAGAGAATTGACAACATGGAGAAAACATTTGGGTTGACTGTCTGGAGTTGCCATCAGCAGCTTTAATTATGACCCACTGCTCTTAAGAGCCAGAAAATGACATCTGTGTGCCAAAATATTCATTAGAATTCCCTTCCCGGTCATCGTTCAGAAAGAGAAGTTCCCTTCTGGCCCCATCTTTGGTATTTTAAGAGGATCATTAATATGCCAGAATTATTTTCAAGGATCTGTCAGAAAGCAAGATTGTGTGCATCCCTTGTGTTCACACTAAGAAAACATCTCGGGAGGGTCAAATGTCCCTTTGCTCTCATTGTTATCCCGAAAAAAGAATTGTTTTTGCAGCCGTGAAATTAACTGGTCTTCTTTCTCTAGGCTCCCTCTTCCAACCTGGGCTTTCTTGGGCAAACTGGGTCTTGTAAGCTTCAGAACTAGAAGTTCTGAAGGAACTGCTTAGAAAAGATGGCTGCATTTCTGGGGCTTTGTGATGCTCTTCTGTCCCTGAATAAAATGTCTTAGAATACTGGAGATGGGGGTGAGGGTAGAGGCCCTCAAGTCTGGTTCCTTGGATAAATTATCTAAGCTAAACCGGTCTATGCACCATTCAGCTTTCTGTTCTGGGCTGGAGGAAGAACAGGTCTGGGCTGGAGAGATGGCTCAGTGGGGAAGAGCACCAGGTGAGCAAACATGAGGATCTGAGCTCAGATCCCAAGAACCAGGTGAAAAGCCAGTGTGCCTGTGCTGGGGAGTGGAGGGAGACCGGGTCCTGGTGACTGCCAGCCTAGCTCTGTCTCAATGAGACACTCTGTCTCAAGAGACTAAGGAAGAGGACAGAACAAGACCCAAGGTCTTCCTCTGGCTTCCATATGTGTGCACCTGCATACATGTGGGCATACACTACACACACACACACACACACGTGCACACACACGCCCATGCACCAACACACAAAAGAGCACATGCTTTTTGTTTTAAGCGAGGACATCCTTACTTGGTACTATTTTTAAAAGTTAATGAGCATAGAGTGTCCTGCCAACCAGGTGTTAAAGCTTTCGTATACCTTGTGTCCTTCACCCTTACAAGCCCATAAGGTAAATAAGATTACCCTGGCTTTATAGCTAATGAAATAGAGATGGAAGTTAAAGAGATTTGCCCACAATTACAGGGCTGGAAGGAGGGAGAGTCAGTGTGCAAATTCAAGGTTGTCTGACTTCAAAGCCCAAGTCCTTTACTGTCCCCTCTACCGCCTGCCAAATGAAACAAGGCCAGAGTATAAATCAGCCAGGCTATCTGGGACTCTCACCTCACTTCAGTGCTCCAAATAATGAGGTGTGTGAGGAGTCCTCCAGCGATAAAGCACAGAGGGATGCCTGTGTCCAAGCAACAGGATCCTAGAGACGCGGTTATTTCCCATTATCAGCTTGTCACGTTCAGCCTGACAGTTTACTCTAGAAGCTTCCCAGCTTTTAACAAGAGTTTGCTGACGAAGTTGATAAGTTGTCTATCAAGTAATAAAAAAAGCTCGTGTAAGGAATTTCGGATAAGTACTTATTGGGGACAAAAATATTAATTTGGAGGACATTTTTGTTGTTGACCTTTTCCCCCTCAATCAAGGTCATATAGGGCTGAAGAGCCACTGTGTTCTGAGTTAGGGGATCTGATAGACGTCTACAGTGGGACAGACGTCTACAGTGGGACAGACGTCTACAGTGGGACAGGGGTTACTGCCTGGAAGTACCAGCTTCCCAGTTTGGGGGTGGAGAAGCTTTAACAGTTTAGAAAGATACAGTTGGGATGTTGTGTATTAACTCTAAGAGCAGAAATGGGGCCTTCAGCAGAAACATTTAAGTTCATTCACCAAGGGCCAGTAGAAACTACCGGCACAGAAAACCAACTTCCGTCTCCAGAAAAAAAAAATCCTATACTCAGAATGGGTATAGATAACCTGCTTGGTCCAGCTCTCACCGTTTCCTCTTTGCAAATAAGGTCTCTGAATTCCTTAGCAAGAAATCATGTGTAAGACCAAGGTGACTTATTATCACCTCCAAGACTGGTGTCAATACCTCCTTCTCTATACGCTCCAACTCACACCAACATATTCTCTCATCTGGACCCTCCTAATAGCAATATACCTGGTGCCTGGAACAGGGCCCAGCACAGAGTAAACTCAAAAGCTGTAACATTGTTCATGAATGAATGAAATCCAAGGACTGGGGAGGTGGCTCGGTGGGGAAGGCGCTTGCTGTACAAGTGTGAAGACCTGAGTTCAGATCCCAGGCTCCCATATAAAAAGACTGCTATAGCAATGTGTATGTGCCTGTTATTCTAGTGTGGGGAAGGTAGAGTCAGGAGGGTCCCTAGTGCTGACTGGTCACGGGTCCTGCTGGATCAGTGAGTTCCAGGTTCAGTGAATTGCTGTCCCTGTCACATAACTGGCCGAGACCTAGCCGCAGTACTATGTCTCTGAGGTGGTAGCCCTACCCTGTTCCTGCAAATCCCTTCCACAGGTATTTGTTGGGACTACAACAGAACGCTAAATAAAAGCTGGTAGCTTAAGCAGTAGAGATCATTTTCTTGTGGTTCTGCAGGCTGGATCTCTCCTCCCCTTGGCTTGCAGGTAGCCAACTTCTCTCCGTGTACAAGGCCACAAAAACAAATAGAAATAAGACACAAATTAGACTAGGGCTCTCCCCACCCCACCCCCCAAATCTGTTTTTTTTTCCCTTTTTAAAACATTTGTTTGTTTAATTTTATGTGTATGAGTGTTTGCCTGCATGCATGTATATACACCAAATTCATGCCTGGTGCTTCTGGAGGTGGGGACAGAAGATGGCATCAGAGGCTCTGGCACTGGAGTTACAGGGGTTTGTGAGCCACCATGTGGATACCGGGCACTGAACCTGTTCTTCTGCAGGAGCAGCAGTGTTCTTAACTCCTGACTCATCTCGCCAGCCCTCTTAATGCTTCTGAATTTCCCTTCAAAGGCAGTCAGAGCCTCAGATTCTGCAGATTAAGAATTCAACATATGAGTGGAGGGCCCAGTTCAGCCCCTGACAACCAGTAACTCCAGCTCTTTCTCTGAATTCCAAGGTTGACTTCTTAGACATGCTTGCTTCTAGAATGCTCTCTGTCATTCTTTTCATTATCTGTTTATTTATTACTTAGTTTTTGCTGTTGCTGTCGTTTTCATTTTTGCATGAGTGTGTGTGTGTGTGGGGGGGTCTCTGTATAGATACCAGGTTGGCCTTGAACTTGCAGTTCTCCTGCCTGAGGCTTGGAACTACAAATTCACACCACTCCCCGCCGCTCTCCGCCATCCTTGGCGTCCAGTCACATGCTGAAGCTCCTCCTGGATGCCTACATGGGCCATCAGAATACCTGTTTTGTGTTAGCTCCTCACCAGCTGGCTCTCTTCCCGCTGCTGCCACCGCTTGTCTTCACTCCAACACCTGCCCTTCTGCGGCTGTTAACCCTTCTGCGTCTGGCTGGACCAGCAGCTGCCACCCTACATCTAAAACAACAAACAAACCGATCGACTCCTGTTCTAATCTGTTGCGGATCCGTTTTTTGGAACTGCTGAAGAATGACAAGGTGCGAGCTGAACCGAGTAGCGTGGTCTCACGGGATGAAGGCTGAGCACAGAAGCGGGGGCACCATGCCCTGCCCAGAGAGCATCTAGTTGGATTAGTTTGGCATGGCACTCCTATCGGGAGGTTCTGCAAAGCTCCTCGTATGTTCTTAATAGGCGAAAGAGGTTAAGGATCACGGCCCCAACTGGCATCCATCTAATTGAGACAAAAGGTTACCAACTAGGCTCAACACAGAAGCAACACGAGTCTGGGGATCCAGGACCATCCGGGACTTGTAGACAGCTTAGTGTGAACCTTCCCAAGTCCTGTGTCAGCCTAACGCAGAGGTAAGTGACCGTCTCTTTGGTCTCCCAAGCTGGAGGAAGCTCATGGTGTCTTTTGTGGTGTGGAACAAACTGGATTGGGGGGGGGGGGGCTCAACAACGATGACTCTGGGGATAGACGGATCATCGGTGCTGAAATAGGGCCTGAAGCCTGCTGTGGATGACCATATAGGGTTCTGCTCAGAGTAGCTAGGCCCATTTAGGTGGCTAGGAGTGACTTTGAGCATGTGACTGGGCCCCATGAGGAACTAGACTGATCTGCCATGTCTAGGCTGGACGCTCCTCTCGCCCTCTGTCCCTTCTCTCCACCTCTCCACCTCCCACTACTTCCTATGTTCCCCGAGGACTGAGTGAAGAGCACAGGACACTTTCCCACCAGCCTCTGCCATTATGGGCGAAGCCCAAGCCCTGGAGCTTCCGGCTTCCTCTTTTGATTCTGAAGAGCCTTTCTCCTCTCAACAAAACCTGCCTCTCTGTGAGTAAAAGGCTTTGACTTTCGGGCCATTGTTTCTGATGTGGGCTTCAAGGGGCTCCTTAAAAGCCAGGAAACAACACTGACTGGCTTAGTTCAGACCGACTCTTTCTCCTTGCGTTCCAGTTGCACCAATCTTAATTCTCCTCGAGGCAATGCTGCTGACTTACTAGGGGAAAGGTCAAGTGGAAAAAGTGCAGCATGGCAAAGCAGGAGGAACGACATTGCAAGATTCTTTCTGTGTAAGAAAGACTGCAACACTGGTGGATGTGCCGCCTGCCCCGCCCATGCCCGGCAGGCCAGGCAGTCCCTGCTGGGGCCTCGCGGGGGTGGGGGGACTCGACTCCAGAGCTGTCTGTGTACTAGAAGGTCTGAATCATACTCATGAATACATGAATACATTGTTTTCTTCACGAAGTCCATGGCAAAAAATAAATAAATAAATAAAAGGGAAGGAGGTTGGCTCTAGATTAAAACATCCTTAGAGATTGAACAAATTTGTCCGGCATCTGTGTGGAACAAACCACTGTCAAATACATTTGGGTACAAATTTGATTACAGGCTGGGTTTGAGATGCTCCCTCAGAATTATTGTTTACGTTAAGTGATGGTTATATAAGAAGACTTCATTTTTTTTTTTGAAGGTATGTCTAATGCGCCTTGGGGTAAATGCTACAATGGAGAAGAGTGGGAGAAAGGAAGTAAAAGAACGGAGGAAGGAATTTATAAAAAGAACAGGAGCAGAAAGAAACAAGAATATACAAATCATAGTGATCATTAGACTGTTTTGATTCAGGGTTCTGGTATGTAGCCCAGGCTAGCCTTGAGCTTGAGCAACCCCTTCTGCCTCAGCCTTCCAAGTATGGGATGACATACAGGCCAGTGCCTCCACAACCAGCTTCACTTGCTGGGTTTTAATAATAAATATGAGAAGCCGGGCGGTGGTGGCGCACACCTTTAATCCCAGCACTCGGGAGGCAGAGGCAGGCGGATCTCTGGGAGTTCGAGGCCAGCCTGGTCTACAAGAGCTAGTTCCAGGACAGGCTCCAAAGCTACAGAGAAACCCTGTCTCGAAAAACCAAAAAAAAAAAAAAAAAAAAAAGAGATTCTGTATTTTATTATCTCTATCTTTTTCATGAGTTTGAAAACTTCCAGAAAAGGCTTCTCAATATTATTAAATTAGTGCCCGAAAAGACAGACTGAGTAGCAGAAGAGAGTTAAAGGGCCAGAAACATTCAAACATTTACTGTTTGAGAAGTTATCAGAGCCCTCATCTACAAACCGATGAACTCTCTCTTCAAAGAAAACCTGACCTGAAGCCTCAACACGTGAGACAGAGAAGTGCGGAGCTGTCCTCTGGAGGCCGGGGAAAGAGTCTGACTGGCTGTCTCCCTGCCGTGCCGCGGAGAGCTTCAGACTCCTCCGGAGACGCACAGAGCTGCGTCCCATTCCACATGCATGGCTGATGGTCTGCAGAAAGAATAAAGTTAAGTCCCTGCCTCTCATCACAAACAAAATAAATTCCATTACATTAAGATGTTTAAAGGATTAAAAACATCATGACATCATTAAAAGAAAAGTGGATGTTTTAAAATATTAAGGCAGAAAAAGACTTTGCATGGAAGCCAATGACAATGTAAAAATTATGAACTATATCAAAAGCATATCTGGGCCAGTTGGTGGTGGCACATACCTTTCATCCCAGCCCTGGGGAGACTGGGCAGGCACGTGTCTTTTGAGTTTCAAGCAAGCCAGTTGCAAGCCAGCCCTACATAGTGAGCCTGTCTCGAAAGAGTGCCCCACATTGGGCGCCAATCTGTTGTGAGCCTGCTTTTGGTCCTGGCCGCCCTGCTAGCTTACACAGAAATTGTATTAATTAAATCACTGCCTGACCCACTAGCTCTAGCCTCTTATTGGCTAACTCTCACATCTTGATTTAACCCATCTCTATTAAATCTGTGTTCACCATGAGGTCATGGCTTACTGGGAAAGATTCTAACCTATATCCGTCTCAGGCAAGAGATTCATGGCATCTGCCACACTGCCCTTCTTCCCAGCATTCAGTTTGGTCTACTCCACCTATCTAAGTTCTGCCATATCAAAAGGCCAAGGCAGTTTCTTTATTAAACCAATAAAAGCAACACATAGACAAAAGGGCCTCCTACACCATTTCCCCATTTCTATTAACCTATTAATTATACATTACATTTTTAAATAAACTACACAATCACAATACCTTAATCAAGAACAGCAATATACATATAACAAGATTGACCTTAAATTTATATCAATAATGCAAAATCCATACCAATGTAGATTATTTATATCTATATCAAGAAAGGAAAGATGGGGATAAGGAAAAATGTGGTACATTTACAAAACAGAGTACTACACGGCAGAGAAAAATAAGGACACCTTGAAATTTGCAGGCAAATGGATGGATCTAGAAAACATCATATTGAGTGAGGTAACCCAGACCCAGAAAGACAATTATCATATGTACTCACTCATAAGTGGCTTTTAGACATAAAGCAAAGAAAACCAGCCTACAAATCACAATCCCCGAGAATCTAGACAACAATGAGGACCCTAAGAGAGACATACATGGATCTAATCTACATGGGAAGTTAAAAAAAAAAAAGGCAAGATCTCCTGAATAAATGGGGAGCATGGGGACCATGGGAGAGGGTTGAAGGGGAGAGGAGAGGAAGAGAGGGGAGCAGAGAAAAATGTAGAGCTCAATAAAATCAATAAAAAAGAAAGGAAGAGAAGGAACAGCGAGAGAGAAAGAGAGAGAGAGAGAGAGAGAGAGAGAGAGAGAGAGAGAGAGAGAGAGAGAGAGAGGAGACACATCATGGTGTACTGAACAGCAAATTCACAAGCTGTATCAGCTCCCTTGACTTCACACCACCAAGCGCTACTGCTATTACTTGGTAGTCACAGTCCTTGGCAAACACAAATTCTTTTATTCCAATTTCAATAACTCTCAGACCACACAGTACACCTCTCTCTCTCTCTCTCTCTCTCTCTCTCTCTCTCTCTCTCTCTCACACACACACACACACACACACACACACACACACACACACAGGTAATGTTTCAGAGTAGCAAATAAAGGGTTAATGAGGCAACAGGGTTCCAGTGGCAAGAGTGCAGAGCTAACACAAAGAACTGGGCATCGGTGCAGTCCCCAAGCTGGTCCAGGCACAGAGCTAGAAACTCTGAGGACAAAGTCTGGCTTTCAGGAACTCCTCATCTGTGGATAGCAGGACACGTGAACCTGCGAACTTAACGATGGGTTAATGGTGTTGCTCCCTGGTGCTAGGTGTCCCTCTTTTTATATGAACCAGATGAGGATTCGCATCATCTGTTGGTCTGCTGTGTTTGATAAATTCATAAGTCGGCTTTGATAAACCTGTGTGCTTGCTCCTAATCGACTTGGATAACTCCAGAGGTGGTGGTGTTTCTGCGTGTAAAGGTTGTTTATAGTCTTTGCCTCATTCTTTGTGCGAAGTCGGTCTGCTTAAGCCTTTGCGCTCAGCCTGCAGCCGCCGCCATTTACAAATGGAGCCATTCAAGGCAAGACACAGGCTGAAAGCCTCTGCTCCGTACAATAGAAAGTAACCGAAGCAGGCTCTGTGGAGTGACTCCCCTCAGTCCACACGGTCACCACAGACCAAGCTTTAATAAAATGAACCAGAACGTTCACATTGTAACAGGAAATGAAGCATGAAGAAGATCGTGATAACTGTGCTACGAGAATAAGATTGCAACTTAAGTATTCTTAAAAGTATTGGCAGTATAAAGGACAGTATCAGAAGCATGAGGGCCCGGGACGTGCTCACCGGGTAAAGGCGCCGGAAAAGCCTGACCTCTGGGGTTTCCGTGCTGACCCCCAGTCTACGGTGGAAGAGGAGAACCAACTCCCAGAAGCTGTCCCCATCTGTGTGCTTTGGCATATTCAGGCCTACGCTAACATGTACAAATCATATCCATTTTTAGACAGGTTTTAGACGTGATCGCTCTACGTAGCCCTGACTGGCCTGGAAGTCGCAGAGATCCTTCTGCCTCTGCTCCCCAACCATTTTGCTTCCAATTATTTATCCTAAAAAAATAGTTGTGAAATGATCCAAAAAATCAATGCAGAAAGATGTACGTAGGAGCATCTTTAATGGCAAAAATATCGGGGGAATTCTGTTGTGTAACAGCAGAGAGGAATGGTTAAGCGAACCTCGATGTTTTCTCCAATGAGAAGCCATGAAGGGAGTAGAATGATGCTGAATATAGACGTGTTTATTGACACTGAGAGATGTCCAGGATACACAGATGAGTGGGGAAAAAAAGCAAGAAATTGGCAAACATGACCCAACTTCATTTTACATTGCCTAGCCCATTAGGGAAAGTTCACACATCCAATAAATAAGTAAATGCAAGCAAATTAAAATCCCTAGGAAAGAGTTGTGGGAATGTGAGCAATACTGTGCTTGTGTTCGGTTTCTTTATTTGCAGTGCTAGGGAGCAAACCCAGAGCCTCAAATGTCCCAGGCAAGTGTTTTGTCACAGTGGTAACCTCCCCAGCTCTGAATAATTTTACTCTTGCATCCATCAAAATCATACATCAGGGGGCTGGAGAGATGGCTCAGTGGTTAAGAGCACTGGCTGCTCTTTCCAGAGGTCCTGAGTTCAATTCCCAGCAACCACATGGTGGCTCACAACCATCTGTAATGAGGTCTGGTGCCCTCTTCTGGCATGTAGGACTACATGGAGGCTGAATGTTGTATACATAATAAATATATAAATAAATCTTAAGAAAAAAAGTCATACATCAGAAAAAAAGGATTAAAGCTGTATTTGTAAGGTTTTCCAGAGAAACAGAGTTAACACAAAATAATAGATAGAGGGATAGACGAACAGACAGATAGAAGGATGGATGGACGGACGGATGGATGGATGGATATTTAATATAGAAATTAGTTAACACAATTATAGAGGCTGAGAAGCCCCAAGATCCGCTATCTGCAAACTGAAGAACCAGGAAAGCCAAAGGTATAATTTAGTCCGAGTCCAAAGGCCTGGGAATCTGAGGAGCTGGGTTGTAGTTCCCAGTCTTTGGGGATGGGATGCTGCCGATGTAAGCCCTGTCCAAAACCAAGAGTCCAGTGTCTATAAGTAGAAGGAAATGGATATCCCGGCTCAAGAAAAGCAAGGGAATTTCCCTTTCTTCTTCACTTCTTGTTCTGTTACCAGTCTTAGTAGACCAGATGGTTGCTGCCCATGTTGGTGGGGGTGAATCTTCTTTACTAAGTCTGCTGATTCAAATGCTAATCTCCCCTGGAAACGCCCTCAGTGAATCACCTCGAAATTATGTTTTACCAGCTAGCTGGGCATCCCAAGGCCCAGGCAAGCTGACATATATAATTAGGCATTCCTTATGCCAGGGTTGGCAAAGTCATAGGGAAAGGAGAAGTCTCACACACTGCCGGTAAGGCCAGAAACTAGTACAAGACAGTCTCAAAGGCAGTTCCTGCTTCTTAGCATCATCTGCACGCAGAAGCCTCTGGACTAAATGGTGAAAATTAGTTGACTTAAGTTGATTTCTTAAAGTCAGACTCAGCTCCACATGGAACTGGACGTTCATTTACCTGTTTCTTGTGGTAGAGGTGACCCAAGTACCCTTCACTGAAAGACAAGAAAGGGCTAATGAGAAGGGGCAGTGGTCAGCTACTTAAGGTTGAGGCTGGGACATAGTACAGGAAAGAACCAACTTCCGAAAGCTTCCTCCTAACTTGCACAAGCGTGTGGTGGCATGGCTGCTTGCGTGTACACACACACACACACACACACACACACTAAAATAATAATAAATTTAAGTTGTATGCTAAAAAAAAGATGAGGGGGACTGGAGAGATTGGTCAGTGGCTAAGAGCTCTTGTTGCTCTTATAGGGGACCCTGGTTCAATTCCCAGCACCCATATCAGATGGCTCACAACTACCTGTCCCTCTAGGAGATCAAATGCTCCCTGACCTCGGCAGCCACCTACATGCATACGGTGCACATAGACTGAAGCATGAATACACAAGAGAAAAAGAAGTAAATTTTAAAACTAATTTAAAAAAAATAAGAAAAATAAAATGTAGTAAAATTTCTTATGTGTGTTGAGTAAAAAAAAACTGGGAAGTGACAAAAAATGTAACAATAGCTTTATATATTAAGGCATGTAGGTGTAAAATGATATCTTTCACAGTCCCACCTGCACATATACATATATCAAACATTATTAAGGAGGGCTGTTCAGAAACATGTGTAAAAGTACACACCTGTAACCCAGCACTCAGGAAGTGAAGGCAGGAGGAGCAAGAAGCTCAATAGCAGTCTAGTGCCAAAAATAAAATCCTTGATAGGGCCGCCATCAAGGGGTCAGTAAGGGCATAAAATGAATATATATATATATATATATATATATATATATATATAACACAATATACAGTATATATAATAATATAATATGTAAAATAAATATAAGAGAGAAATGTTGCAGCTGGTACTGATAATGCTTTAAACTGACAAGTGTGTTTAAGTCAGCTCTCCCCACCCAAAAGTTCTGTTCTTAAAAGCATGTGTCTGTGTATTAGATGTATATGTCTACGTGTCTATAACATATGTGTCTGTACTGTATTAAAGTATCTAAAACAAGTATAGACTAAAAATGCTACTAGTGGTTTTGGCTAGGGAATAAAGGTGAGTTTGCTACGCTGAATAAATTCTATGTAACAGGTCAGATACTTTCTGCTGTTAGATAAACCAATAACCTACTAGAATCAACTGCCTGTGTGGCCGCCACAGTCATTTTATTGTTTTTCCAGAATGTTCCAAAATAGCTCTGGAGCAAGACCAGTGGGACCACCAGATATCTCTCCAGCCTCACCCTTCTTCCCATGCAAATGAAGATGAAGTCTCCAACCCAGCTTTGGCAAAGCTGGAAGTCAGGACAAGGAGGCCTCCTGCTCCTCTGCTGGGGAAAGGAGGGGCCGCTGTGTAGCTCCCTTCCTCGGAACAGCAGACACCCAAACAAAAGGTCCATCTTCAGGGTGGACATGCTATTTGCAGTTTTGTAGACACAGGTGTTCCTCCAGGCCACCGGAGAACTACAGGGCAGGACTGTGCCCGTCCAGGAATAGCTCAGAAGGCCCTTCTCTCACAAGCCGGCTCTGGAGGCTGCTCAGTGTATGTTCTAACTATATTTGGCAATGCAAACCAAAGAGGTCAGTGGCTTAGCTCAGGATAGGAAAAGACTATTCCTGATTTATAATCCCTGCTTCAAACTAAGACCAAGAATTTAAGACTCCCTTCATTTCTTTCTTTTGCATGTAGTGAACTCACTGCTGAAGTGAGTATCCTTCCCAGCCTCCTAGGCCGACAGAAACTCTCAGAACCACAGGTGTAAATCACCTACCCAAGCCATCCTTGGAGTCAGAGGACATTTGGGGACATCTGGCCTGAGAAACTAAAGGTTAAAATGATCTCATTTTACTTAAGTCTTTGTAGCATCAAAATAGCCTGCAACGCTTGGGTACAAATCCAGGCTCTCCCAGTGACTACTCACTGTGTGTCCTTGCCTGGGTTACTTTCTGTCTCTGAGGTTCAGGTCCTTATCTACAAATAGAGATAATAACACCCACTTCACAAAGAACTCAGTGAGATAAGGTGAATAAAGAGCCTAGGAGAATGTCTGACCCAGAGTAAGTGCTAAAAAAAGGAATGGGTTTCTACCCCACCCCTCTCCTTTCCACCCTTAGCTGTTCAGACAACCTGTTGGTGCTGAGGTTTCAAGAAATTGTCTGGTAGCCTTGGTTGATTACAAATGGCTGACACCCTTCCCACAGCCAGCAACAGTAGCTGCAGATAAAAACTCCGCCGGCTTCTCGGCTGTGGACAGGTTCAAGTCAGCTCACAAATGACTCAGGGCTGTTGATAAACGACATGTTCTTGGCATCAGGAGGCCCCATCCCGATAACCCTCAACACCTTGTGAAAAAAAAATCCAGAAGGCTAGTTGAGCAGCTCCCAGAGCAGGACCCACAGCTTCATGGTGACCTTTAGTTAATCCCAAATGCTGCACCAGGCTGGTCATAAGAGGGTCTCTGTTTGCTCCGAAACGTCTCGAGTCACAGGTTTAGCCATGGGAAAGACTCCAGCTGAGCAGCTGTCTGGGCGCTCTCAGGGCTGAACCACTGTAGTTAACTTACTTGCCTTAAATTCCCTGAGTCATAAGACTCTCTCAGATGAAGGTTAGATGCCTGCTCCCTGCTCCCAGCTGCCCCTAAGCCGGTGCCCAACCTGTCTTTGGCAGCTTTGTCTGGCAGATTGAAGTTCTGCCAGAGTAAGGTTTTAGCTGGAGGGCCCTGTGGCTACAGGACAAACGTTGGCTTAAAGAAAGAAAACCAGTGACTGGCTTGAGCCACTGCCTATGAGGCCAAAGGGGTCTCTGCTCTTAGCAGTTTCTGGAGCCCCTTCAGACCACCCTGAACCCACCGGCACCGAAATGGCGGGATTGCAGCTTCTAGTCGTTTCTTATTCATACATGCCCTGTGCCCCTTCAGTGTCTGACACAGGTCAAAGTGAATACTTAACAGGGGGTCCTTGAGGCCAGGAGGGTCTGTTGCTGCACTTGTGACCTACTTGCTGCCGGGAGCCTCGTGAAATTGTTCTAATCAGATAGGACGTGGAACTGGATGGGACTAACACTGCCGACACAGCCGAAGCCTTGGCGGCGGGATTCTTTGTGCCTGCTTTTTTTCCTGAAGCAGGAGAGGCCTCTAATCAGGATGCGTCTGGATTCAGATTCAGGACCAGTGCTTTTCATTGTGTATATAGGCTTTCTTCTGCAAGGAAAAAAAAAAATACCTGGCCCCATAGCTGGGGGCCGTGTAATGCCATCCCCAAACACTTCCATCCTCCAGTTTCCAGAGATACTAAACCAGGTAGAGGTGCAGGCACTTCAGCAAGTTCAAACGCCAGCGAAACTTTCAGGAAACCACAATAATTGATCTTCAGGGATTGGTTGAACAATCGGCCGGCGCCTCCTAGGTAGGCACGTATATGGCACCGCCTTAGCCTCCCTTTCTGATAGTCCCTGTGTTCTGGGTTTTCAAGCTAAGGGTCAAGCACACATCACAGGATACGAAGGTAACAGAAAGCAAGGAGGAAGGAAAGAGGGAGAGAAGGCCAAAGAGAAATGGAAGGAGCATGAAAAAGGCTTGGGAAAGAGGAAGGAAGAGGAGAGCTGGAAGGGGAGAACAATGAAGGTCTCAGGCCCTGCGAGGCGCACGGTTCCGGCTGCACGTCCGTCCCGCCCGCCTCCGGCCGGCAGCTGCTCGCTGCACAGCGTGTGGGCGCTGAGTCACTGTCTCAGCACAGGGAGCCCGCGTGCAGGTCGGGGGGAGCCTGGTTGGCATCTGCAAAGTGCTTTTTTTTTTTTTCTTCTTTCCTCTTTCATTAAGGCTGTGTGCTGACTCCCACGTAGGAGAACTTATTAAATCGCACGTACAACTCCACCGCTCTTGAGGGACCACTCACGATGACCAGCAGGGGGCGCCACAGCTCCATTTATGGATGTTAGGGCCCAGTGAGGACTTGGGGCTATTAGCAGAGGGTTTCCAAGAGACGTGCGAACATTTTACAGCGGTAAGCTTTTAACTTTAGCTTTTAACTTTAAGTCCCACAGCTGCAGCATAAACTTTCTACTTAGAAAGCCTCGAAGATCCCCATAAGTCTTCAAACAGCACTTTGGCGCAGGTTCGGTGAGCAAGCCCATAAAATTGAGTATGTGTTGCGCAACCAAGAGAGTCCAGGCTCGCCTAACTACTAGGGTTCATCCTACCCACGCGAGGCGGTGTCTTGCCTCCCACCCAGGACACGCACCTTGTGCACCCACATGGACAGGACAACAGAACTCGTGAAAGATAAGCCTGCGCATAACGAGATTCCCAAAACAAAAAGCAAGATCCCAACACTCCCAGGCGATCTAAACCAAGACCATCTTTCCCCAAATGGATGAGCCGAGAGAATGAATCAGCATTGAGACAGTTTATTGGTTTGCTTTTTCCAAGATCACATATTTTATGTAAATAGATTATACGTAGACACAATGTTTTTTCTTCTTCCACAGGCGGTAATCAGGCGCTCTCCACCTTACACACACACACACACACACACACACACACACACACACACACGGAACCAAACAACCTTACACCTCGCTGAGACATTCACGTCTTAAAATAGGGGAAGGTGACAATATAATCGCTTTAAAATGCCCTTAATAGAATATATAACGTACAAAAATATCTCTATATATTTGAAGTTACAAAAAAAAAAACAAACCTCTTCACACCAACAAACTTAAATATGATAGTTACCTTTGGCTGTACAACAAGCATTGCACTTTTCCTCGCTAGGTTTTGGAAAGTTCAAGTAGTAATGAGGCTTATGCCCCGTGAGAAACCAGTTTGTGAGCGGGCAAGGCAGTGGCTCAGACCCCTGCCCGAAGGATGATGCCTGTAATTTTCAGTTTCTGTCGTGAGCCTGGCTTGATCTTGGGTTCTTCTGCCTCCCCTGGGGGCAGCCAGGCAGATCTCTGCTGGATTGTCTCAGTCCGCCCTGGGTGCGAAAGCTCTCTGATTCCGCAGGCGCCAATGGGACACTCGCCCGACTGTTCAATGCTGCCACTGCACCTAACTCCTAAAGAGCCTGGAGATGATTCGATTGCGCCTGGGAGGCTGGGGCTGCGTGTGTCTGCTCCTGGGAGGACACCACAGTCCGGGCAAGGAGGATCTCTGGCAGGGAACGCCGGCGCCGGCGGCCGTAGCCGTGAGCACTGATCTTGTTCCTGGGGGCAACGCCGTCCTTGTCTTTGTCTGTGAACTGGTAGATCTGATGGGCTAATTTCTGCACGGTGCAGGTCCCAAAGCGGCATCCAACGCTGCGGGAGCCCTGGTTCATGCTCTGGCGGTAGCGTTTGACTCGAATGTGGGTTATGCTCTGAGGGCTGCGGAGGGAGAAGGATACTTGAGACCTAATCAACCAGGGCTTTGGTCCCAACCACCTGGGACCAGATCCACGCCGAACCTGAGGGAACCTGCTTCCTCCCCCAGAGCTGCAGTCCAGCCGGGAAAACTCCCCGGGCCAGGGCAGTGGAGCGGGCTCATCCTCTGCAGAAGGCATAGTTACCTGGCTTGTGGGGTGCGAGATGTGCTCTCCTTGTCCTGGAGCTGAACAAGAGTCTGAGTCGGGACCATCTTCTCATCAGCGAGCCCCGTGGGGTAGCTGCTGGGTACTTGCAGTTCCTTCTTCCCATGACTTAGCGCCCACTTATTCCACCTAGAAAACACAAGCAAGCAGATGCGTTTGGCATGTGTTCGAAGTGTCCCAGTCAGCTCCTGTATCCACTCCCTTCTAACCCCTCTGGGCCATCCGTCGGTTTTCCCTTACTGCCTGCTATTATTAGAACTGCCCCAAACTCACTTCTTTCGGAACTGCGAGGATGCCTCTAGCCGTGCGGTGTCTGCGCCTAGGAAGGCGAATGAACCCAGGAACATCAGGGTGACGGTAACCAGCTTCATTCTGTGGCGATGCTCAGATACCCTGGAAAGGAGCAAGGAGCCTAGTGTGAGCAACCATGTCTGCTGCACAGTCCTGGTGGGGCACGAAGGGCGGCGGCAGTGTGTGTGTTGGGGGTGGTGGTGCCGGCTCTCTACCGGGCTCACTTGCTTATCTCCTCCTGGCACAGAGAGGCGCCGGAGGCTTTTGCACTGGCCGGGTGGGTGACAAGCAAGGCAAAGGAAGCCACTGTACAGTGCCAGGCTTCCAGAGGTTTCCAACTCAACTGCTAGGATCGTAGCCCAGCGAGGAAAGATTTCATGAGAGCTCCAACTGGGTGCAAGAGCTAGACTTGGGGCATGAGGTGTACTCTGCAGTGGACACCCCAAAGTGATTTGCTCCCCTTGTCCAGCGCTACAAGTTTTTGGCCTTTTGTGAAGCCGCCCTCCTCCCCAGCGAGCTGGAGGCCAGCGGTCCTTACCTCCTGAAGGGATGATTTTTCAAGCACTTGAAGGACACAGTCCGAGACGTCCTTCTGACAGTGGCAAAACCCCAAAGTCCAAGACTGACAGCGATGAGAATCCAGGAGCGGTTAACGCTGGAGCTGTTCTGCTTAGCGTCACCAAGAAACCACTGAAGAGCCAGTGCTGGCTCCTGCCCCTTTATACGCGCTCAGGGGGGCGGGGCCTGCTCTGCCCCGGAGCCCTCCCTTCCTCCAGAGTGCTAGTTTCTAATCTGTTCAGCCCAGCAACTTGCCCGTGGGTATGGGGGTAGGGGTAGAGGTCCTTTGTGGCCTGGGGTCTCAGGAATCTGCCCTGGGAGATTATACTGGTGCGGGACTTCCGTTGCCTCAATTTCCTGGCATAGGGTTCAGACAGCGAGACGGGAAGGAGGACCAGAACAATTTGGGGTGGGGGCTATCTTTTTCCTAGAATCAGAATGCTGATCTGAGCTTTCTGGATAGAGCTGTAAGAACCTGGGGACGGGTGGGACACATGACTAACCTAAACCCTGGATTTAGGGAGCTGTGTCGTCGTCTCCCCCTCCCCAACTGGGCCGCGCCCCCTGCCGGCTTAGCACCTGACTGAGCCTGGACCCCTCACCTCTGCCCTCAGGGTACACCCGGCAGGATGAGGTTCAGACCCCCTGACCGAGACTGAAGGGTTTCTTGATGGGCTAGCTAGTAAAATTTCGTAATAGGACAAAGCTGGGAGCAGCGAATTGAAAACTGGGGTTTGGAGAGGGTAGTTATCTGAAGATTCAGAACTCACATTCCAGTTTGGAAATACAGGAATAGCCAAAACTAGGAAGACAGTTTTGTTTTCCTCCTTGTAATACTATTATGCCTTATAAGGTTACAACCTGCGAGTTGGCCTGGCTGCCTTCATTCATCCATTGTAAACGTGAGGAGTGACTGACAGGGAGCACACTAATGCTTCACGTATGTTAATCGCTTTACCGTCGGCAAATCCCAGCCAGATCCCAACCTCTTCTGATCTTTGCACACACTCCGGAGCTGAGGTTCTCTTGTACTAAAGTGAAGTTCAGAGAAGGGAAGGATATTGATTGCTGTGTCACACCAAAGTTGGGAAGCCAGCGTCCGAACTCAAAAGCCTTGGGTGCCACGGCCTGAATTCTTCGAGCTGAGGGGTCACCATTCTCGTCAAGGGGGAGAGGAGAACTCTGGCCCCCGCCCAGAGATATGTGCTAATTCATCATGAATCAGTTCGAACACGTTTGGCTCCTCAAGATTCTTGAGTTCACTTACTTCCCTTCTAGGGCCAAACTGAGCGACAAGGCGCAGCTCCGCTCGCAGGTCTCCCGTGTCACTAACCACCACCTTCCTGGAAGGTCCCAAAGTTAAAGACATTGCCTACCCCAGCTCCTAGTCCTCAGTCCTGGCGATCTGGACACAGACAAGTCATGCCCTGTTCCTAGCGTCCCAGGCAGACCTCCAAGCTTCCTACCTGATCTGCCATTAAGAGTTCTGAGGACCCAGCGCAAAGCCGGCTGGGCATTGTGTCCCTCGGACCTTGCCCACACCGAGGTCTGGGCTGAGCCTTACTGGCTCAACCCACTTTTCACTCTCCAGGCTGAAGAGCGGACATTGCACCTGGGCGAGAAATGGCCGCACTGTGTTACTTATTCTGGGGAATCTTCCTACAACAGGAGAGCTGAGTTCCACCTGGGGTGGGGGGTGGGGGTGGGGGAGACAGATTCCAGGCTCTGGTTCTGGTAGGGGCTTGGGACACGAATGTTGAAAGGGCTGCAGCTAGGCGAACTGGCCGCTTTAGGGCCTTCTGGGCCGCGGGACAGTCACCGCAGCAGCCTCGGCGAGGCGCTGGGGTGTCTGCACCACCGACCCCTGGTAGTGCACAGCGCTGCGGGGTTCCCGGGAACCCCAGCACTTCGCCACAGTTTTTTCTCGCATCTGTCTCTTCCCCCTGCCCTTCCTTTCACTTCTTCCCGGGATCGTCTGTCGACGCAGGGGCTGTCAGTCCCTGAGAATATGACCTACCTGTCGCCAACTTCCCGCTGGCCACGTCAGGTTTTACTTTCATTTCCCTGGCCCGAGCCTCGGTCAACCCAGGAGGTCAAGGACAGCCGGGCATTGGCCCACAGCCAGGGCAAGTCTCGTGAGCTGAACTCCTTCTCACCAGTCCCTACCAGCCTTGAGGGGACTGTCTGCAGAGAATCCTGCCCGGGCTGAATCTCATTGCCTCCTCGCTTCGCATTTGAGGAAAGTCGGTGACCCGAGGTTAGCTCTGGTTTGAGACATGACCGCCAAGTATTCTTAGTCGAAATTTGTTGTTGTTGTTGTTGTTATTATTATTCGAGTAGGATCCCTGTAGTCCAGGTTGGCTTGTGAAACTAAGTAGCCGAAGATGACCTTGAACTTCTGATCTTTCCGCTTTAGTTCTGTCCACTGACCTACGCCCTGGAGTCCCCCACACCCTTGTTGCTACCCATCCTGCCCCCCTTCTTTTTAAGCCACGGATGGTTTCAACAAGGAAGTGAACCCAAGGGTGGAGGGAAGGATTCCGTGGCTTGGTTCCACCAGAGCTCCTGTGTGTGCACCAGGGTTGGCACTGTGCCAGGAATCCTCACCTGAGCGCCCTGGCATGAGTCTTATCGGCCTGGGCGCTCTTCACCGCGCTGGCACTTCAGAGATTGTCGCCTGAGAAGCAAGCCAATTCTTTTTTTTAGGTGAAGCCCCAGACTGGCAACTTGGAGGATTTTGTCAGAAAATCTTCGAAAGCGTCTGTATGATTGTGGTTTGCGTGGGTGGGCAGCCTCTGCCAATGAGCTCCCCAAAGTGCTAGAGGGTGTGAGTGCTAAGAAGATGAGGCATTCACCATGTCTGGCTACCCACTTCTTCCTTCCCTTTTTGTGAAAATGAGTTAGGTACTTTACTTAATCACAAGTACAGGGGGAAAAATCACTAGAATATGTTCTGGGTTCAAGGTCTAGAGAAAATGAGGCAGTGGGGTCCTGGCCGCCATATTTTCACAGAACTGCATCCATTCAAGCGCAGTGGTTGGAAATTCACATTGGGCAAGCGAGCAAGCAAGGAAGTGAAGGAAGAAACACGTTTAAAATCTTCCCGGCAATTAACGAGGATCCACTCTGTGCGTACGTGTGTGCGCACGCGCACACACAGTCCTAGAATTCTTAAACAGTGTTGATGTGTACTTGCTGTCACCATACAGATAACTAAACACACAAAAATGCACATAATATACATATACTCTTAAAAGCTTGCTGAATAATGGTATTTTGATGTCTTCTTCACATTCTAACTGAATTCTTTTTAGGCCCTAAATCTGAACCCAATTCTTAGCAATGTTTGGAGCTTTTGTTTGTTTGTTTGTTTTGAATGTGTGGTTTTCTTTCTTAGTTAACAGTGTGTACGCATCCCTAACACTAGGATCGTCATACTCAGGTCTTTAAAAAAGTAATGAGACACAATAGATAGTATTACCAACGTTAGTCAGTAAAATGCAAGCCACTGTGTTTTGTGCAATGATCTCAGATGCCTCTTTTCAAACAGGAAATTTTATGATGCATTTTTATTCACGAGGCACAACATGCCTGTTAAGCCTAGGGCTTGTTTACAACATTCTCTTGAAAACAAGGTTCAAGATGCATCCTGAAGTCATAACATCAAGTGGTTCACAGAGAGAACACAATCAGCTTTTCGGATTTGGTCTCCTGGGGATAAGTAAGACAGGATGCAAAGCCCAGAGCATCTTCCGGGGATCTGACTTCTCACAAAATCTAATGAAAATAGAGATTCTTCCCAGAAAAAAAAAAAAAACATGCACATGAAATCAGCTAAGTATAAAGAGGAGATGGGCCGGGTTAAAATCCCTGGCACCAGATAACAGCACTATTTCTGTAGTTGTGACTTCCATCTTGTTTAGAACGTCAGAGACAGGAAGACTGTTATCCCCTGGCTTTGAGGCAGAGCATATTCATAAAGAAAAGCAATGCTTTTGTTCCTCCTCCTCCTTTCCCTCCAGTATGAGAAGCAAGTGTTCTACTACGGAGCTGCTTGCCTAGCCTGTGCACAAACAGGCAGATACAGATAATCTTTGCGTGTGATAGAGGTGGATGCTAACCCTCACTGAAGCTTAAAGAAAGTAACTTGCTGTGAGATAAATGAAAGAGACCACAAAGAAGGCAACAGGCATAGAGGAGGCTGTTCTACTAACAGCAGAACTTGGGAAAATTAGGAGGTAGGGACTTGTTGAAGGAGGTGTGTCACTGACGGTGGGCTTTGAGGTTTTAAAAGCCCACACCATTCCCAGTTAGCCCTCTGCCTCGTGCTTTTAGACCAGCTACTGCGCTAGTGCCACGCTTGCCTGTCTGCCTGCCTACTTGCCTGCTCCATGGTCCCCGCCAATCTTGGACTCACCCTCTGAAACGAGACTCTAGGTACCTAACCAACTGTTTCTTCTGTAAGTAGCCCTATCACGATAACTAAGCACAGAGACAGGAAAGTAACTAAGACAATGGGTTTGAAAAGAAGAGAGAAATGATTTGGTGCATACTTATCTCAAAGATCCTATTGTCCAGTCAAATTAATAAGATTTCAGAAATAAAAAATGCATATTTTACATAAAAAAATTTAAAAGATAGTTTCGAGGGTTGGACATAAGCACTTCTGTACTTCTGGCACACAGGAGGTTGGGGCAGGAGGATTGTGAGCTTGGGCTATATGGTGCGATCACCTCAACAACAATCATAACAAAAGAACAAACAAAAATTACTTTGAAGTGGAGAGGGGTAGCTAAGTGGTGAAACACATGCTTAGTGGGCACAAGGAAGGCTCTGGATCCCATTGCCATCTCCAAAATAACAGCCAAAGAGGAAACTCAGCTCAAGTAACGAAGGTGGTAGATGGCTTTGAGGAGCAGGAAGGGCGGGATGGCGGTAGCACCCAAGGTAGATTAGAATGCGCACTATCTCCTCACCATCTGAACCCCCACCCCCCCACTCCAGGGTGCACACACACTGCACCAACACAGCCAGCCTTGTGGACGTGCGTCCTGTTCAGATGCATGGGGACCTGCGCCCAGAAGAGCCTGTGCCTGTTTTAATGTTCTGCTGTAGCTCTTGTGCAATCCCTAGCTTTTGAATAGGGGCTCCTTCACTTTCATTTTGCACTGGACTCTGCAAAATTATGTAGCCAAGGCCTGTTCACCAAACATGCAATCTAACTAAAAGCAGCCTATAAAACCTCACAGTGCCTATTTATACTGTAGCAACTGCAGTCACGGGTACTTCAGATGAATGTCGAGATTCCATGGTCTACGACACATTTCTTCAGTCATCTCCGAAGTTTTCGTCCCTGCACCCCGGACATAGTTCTATGTGAAAATAGTGTGCTTGGTACACACATTTAATTTTAAGGCAGGGTCACTAGCCTGCTTTTTGTCTTTAGGTTTTACACACACACAGACCCACACACACACACGCACACACACACACACACACACACACACACACACACACACACACATATATATAGAGAGAGAGACTGGGAATGTATATCAGTTCAGTTGCCTTGCATATTCAAAACCTTGAGCTTGGAACACAGCTGTAATCCTAACAAGGAAGTGGAGTCAGGAGGTTCAGAAGTTCAAGGTCATCTTCGAGTTCTTTGAAAGTCAAAGGCTAGCCTGATCTTAAAAATGTTTTACATACACAGAATCATATTTTCCAGACATGGAACTCATGAAGAGGGGACGAGGTACGGAAGGTATTCTAACTATCAAGACGGGAGGTGACGAAGATGTGAGGGTGGAGTGGATGTGTGGGAAGCAGGAGCAATAGGGCTGAATGACGAGTGTGGGGATGAGAGAAAGACCAGCAACAAGGGTAGCAGTCATTAAGCTTCTGGCTTAGGCAACCGAGTGGTTAGAGATGTGGCAATGGAGCAGGGAATTTTCCACTGCAGCTCTCAGTCCCCTTTGTTATGGGTTGGTAGATGCAATTTGAAGGCCCCCTCCACCCCACTTCGGTCTTGCCTGCAGGACATATGGTCAGATCCAACTTTCATACTGCCTCCCTGAACTGCAGTGGCTAACCACAGGAAGCACTTGAAATGACTGTACAGTTAAACCACTCACCTCACCGCAGGCCACTGGAGGAGTACAGGGTGAGAAATCTTCCTCTCGGGTAATCAGCTCTATTTCGTCTTCTAAGGTAAGAGAGATTGCCATCTCTCCCGCGTGTGCTTCATCACTGGCTGTATAGCCTTCTTCCCTTCCAGTTCCCAGCCTTCAGCAAAACAAATCTGGACTTGCTTTGTTCTTTCCCTGATGGTGGAAGATGGAGGTAGTTATCTTAGGGGATGGGATGGCCTCCAGCCAAACGCGCAATCAGGCTGCCTTGTCCGGGCTTATCAGTTTCAGCAGCCAGGCGGTTGCTGGGTGAGAAAACAAAGCAGAATTCAGTGGATGCTAATGTGTTCATGTGTAGATAGGAACACTAGACAGGTACCTTAGGACAGGCGAAAACCTCGTTTACAAAAAGGCCATTTAAGTGTCCGCTAATCTACCTAAGACCTTAAGAGAGTAAATATACCTGGGAAGGTAGCGCTTGATTGTAGGTTTGAAAACAACATTGATAAAGTAATCAAACAGATAAACTTGCAGGGTAGAAATGTAGCTTAGTAGAAAGGAGAGCAATTATCTTGGGTTTCATTCTTAGCATCAGAAGAGAAACACCAACACTTGCAAATAGAATTTAAATAATATGCATTTAAAAAGCAAACGGGGCTAGAGAGCTGACTTGGTGGGCAAAGAGAACTTGATTCTCACCCAATGAACTAAGTTCAGTTCTCAGTCCATGCTGGGTAGCTCACAATAGTCTGTAACTCTAGGTCCAGGGGCTCTGACACCCTCTTCTGGTCATCACAAACAAGAGAGAGAGAGAGAGAGAGAGAGAGAGAGAGAGAGAGAGAGAGAGAGAGAGAGAGAGAGA